>NC_056732.1:1874245697-1874343197 GCF_019279795.1 Protopterus annectens
TGTATTAGGCTTGCTAGACTGATGGGTCTGTAAGACCCTGGTTCAGTTGATGGTCCGCCTCTGTGGAAAAGAGACTGCTGTGGTCTTCTGTTCTCTTGGAATGTAGCCTGTTTCAAGGGTGTAGTTGAAGAGGGCCTCAAGTGGTCCTGATAAGTCATGTTTTAAACTGTACAGAAGGCAAGCAGGAATATTGTTGGGACTCATGGAGGGTGGTGGTCTTGGCTTCAGTGAGTGCTATCAGCACCTGGTCCCTGCTGATAGCTGGGGGAAGTATGTTGGAGGGGGATTTCTCCTGGTAGAGTTGGGAGGTGAAGTTTGAGCTGAATTTTTCAGCAAGTAGATATTCTATGTCACCCTGACTTGTGAAAGTGGTACCATTCACCACCAGTTCAGCACACTGCTGTGTGTTACCTCTAAGGTTTTGAACATAGCTGAAGAAGGACTTATGATTGCCCTTAGCCTGCAAGGCTATCCTGACCTCATAGTTAGCTTCGTTGGACTTAATTAGATATATTATTATATATTCTGTTTAGGTGAGGATTCTACCAGTGGGCTGTTTTTAGTGTTTGTTCTCGGTTTATTTCTGGTAGGTACAGCAGCCTCTATTCAGCAACTCATATGCTTATATAGGGACTCTGTGAATAATTCTGCATAGGTAGCTGTGGTCTTGGGATTTGGGGAGCCTTGAATTTTGACAAACTTCACTTAACAGGATGTAATTTGCCTACGAATAGTTTTTAATTGTTACTGGTCTAGCAAGATTTTCTGAGATGATTTTTACTTCAAATGAGACAGCTTTGTGATCTGACCTCACTAGTGAGGACATGGCATCGGAGGGGGGGCAACACTGTCCTGTGTTGGGGAGTACCAGATCCAGTATGTTTCATGCTCTGGTTGAAGTGTGCACTGTCTGTTCCAGGGTGTTTGTGTTAATAAAGACCAGGAAGTGCTATGCCTGTGAGTCTGATGCAGTACACATTTCGCATTCAATAGAGGAGTAGTTAAAGTCACCCATGATTAGGGTATTTGGTTGGATGATGAGTGTCTCTAGTAGGTTTAAGTAAGAGCTGTGCGACTCTAGAGGCATAGCTGTTGGCCTGTAGCTAGCCATAATATGTTGAAGGATCTTATCTATGGTGACTTGCATGTGGATAAACTCCATGGTGTCATTCAGTTTAGCCAACCTGGAGGTATGTTTGTTGCTAATGTAGATTGAGACACACCCACCTTTGGCTAAAGTTTGTGCTGTTAGTCGAAATATGCATGGCACTGTAGCCTTGCACTTCCAGAGTACTTTCTATTGCTTTAAATCAAGTCCTGGTCATGGCACAGGCGTCTACATTCTCCAGAGTGAGGGGGGCTTGAAGGGTGTGGAGTTTTTTGTTTAGGCTTTTAGCATTGAGCAGTAACACCTTAAGGATGCTTGCAGACTTTTTGCATCTATATCATAACATCGACAGTTTAGGTTGTCGAATAAAAAATCATTGACACCTAAGCATCGAAACCTAAAAACAGCGAACGGCCAAATCATCTAATTCTTTCCTAGGGAAAGAATTCACTTGGCCGTCTGCAAACAAAATCAACAAACAAACCCAAACATAGTGGGGGGGCTTCACCCCCCCCACACCCCCCCAACTAAATATACCAACTCCAAGAATGCTCTACATTGGGGAAAGGGCAAGTCCCCAAGAACGGCCACGCAAATTTTTTCCCGAGGAAATAATTCTATGATGTGGCCGTTCACTATTTTAAGTGTTTGATGCTTAGGTGTCGATAAATATGCATTCAACAACCTAAGCTGTTGACAAATAAATAGGGAACTGACTTTTTCATTATGTTGGTAGTTTTGTCTTTTTGGCATTGCGTAAAAAGGAAATAAGGGGGTGGATAAAGTTTTAGCCATTATCCAAAAGCTAGAGGGGACAGTTGCAGGCCATCTGCAACAAAGCAATGTGGTCTTTTGAGCATGCCCTTCCATGCTGACAGATGTCCGATTCCCCTGTAGTGACACCAGAAACTAAGGCAATTATTAAAATCAATAATTTTATGTTCGTAGTGTAGCATCACCCTTGATGAAGGTAGAATGCTGCTCAAAATAAGGCTCATAACTATCTGTGATACATATTCTGAGCAATCTGTTATGTCTTTTCATATAGTCCAGAGAGGTATATCTCAGGACATTTATACTTTCATGGCTACAATAGAATTGTATTGGTACCTGGAGTGCAGTAACGTGAATGTGTGTGATATTACTGATCTTGGCTTCTGATTTAAGTGTTATCTTCTCCTTGTCTACCCTGATGAGTGGGGCAATAAAAATAACTAAAATAATCTGTGTATCACACAATGGAGTCCTCAATGATGAGACTATTGAGTAAAGTACATGACATAAAATGTTAATTTGCCAGTAAGGGTTTATTTCAGGTCATCAAGAGTGTAGGAATTAACCTGTATTCACCATAAATGTGAAAATCAGTGTGCATTACTACTACTCTTCCCTCCCCTCTTATGCAGTGGTGAATCTTCACACACACACACACACACACACACACACACACACACACACACACACACATGCACACGCACACACCCTCACAGACACACACACACACATACACTCACAGACACGCACACACACACACACACACACACACACACACACACACACACACACACACACACACACACACACACACACACACACACACACACACACACACACACACACACACACACACACACACACACACACACACACACACATACACACGCACACATACACACACAGACCCACACACACACTCACAGACACACACACAGACACACACACACACACACACACACACACACACACACACACACACACACACACACACACACACACACTATGACAGTAGCACACCAGTAGTATAATATTGCATTCTGTCATAACTGCTCCTGTTGTAAACACTGAGGGACATGGAAACGAACAGTGACCTGTTATTTGAGTGTGTCACCTATCTGTGAGATGATTTAATGTTGGATGATGGGATGTGACAAACATGCTGTCTTTGTTAAGCATTCTGTTAGCTGCAATGATGGGTGATTCTTGTTACTGTCCTAATTCTAATTTTTGAATGTTTTTATTTAACTGGAGGGGAGTAGTTGCACTATAAAGCACTGATTTATGTAGCTATAAATGTCTGTGTGTATGTGTATAGATATATAAATGGTTTGTAATTATGAATTATGTAATTTCCCCTTTATGAAGAACCTTTTGTGACACTCCTTGTTTGTGGGATTCTTTGTATTTTTAGGAGTGATTCATTGTTCCCCCTAGTTGGCAGAGCCAGTATGTGTTCATTTGTGCCTCTAACATTGCAAACTCTTTGCACCTATGCTATTTTATTTATTTACTATTTGTTCACCTGTTAAGTGAACTGGTCTGTTGACCCTTTTTAGCTGTGACCTAGGCTCAAAGAGCAGAAGATATATCATGGTCTTTCTAATCAAAATTATATTACAGATTGAGAATATAACATGTTAAGATTCAGTGCAGATAGGTCTACTCAGTGCATCAGATAAACAGAAAAAAATATAAAAATGCAAGCTAAGAAATGCATAAAATAGAATGCAATCATACATACAATACATAAACTCCTTTATACCTGTGAAAAAAACGAGGAAAAAAGTATCTTAAATGTATTTTATTACTCACGATATGGGATGGTAAGTTACCCAACCATTGTCATGTTAGCAGCTGTAGGTAGACTTACTAACGTTGGGAGGATGGCCTAATGGGTAAGGTGTTTTGCCTACACAACACAAGGGGTTTGAGTCGAGTCTCACTAGGATGGATATAGACTTACAATGCTGGCGGGAGGGCAGTCAGTTAGTCTGTACCTGAACCTGAACCCTACCCTAAAGAGAGGACATCTTGACTGATACAGTGTTTTAAAGATGTATTTGTCACTGCTGTTTTTGTAGGATTTTGTATTTATGAATTATATTCATATTGGGTACTTTATATGAATATGCATAATCCACTGCTGCTGTGGAAAATAAATGTCGTTGCCATTAGGTCCACCTAGTGAAAAAATATTAAGCACATGTCTCACCTCTAAGTGCTCTGACCAGAACTCATAATAAGTAACCAAAACACTATAAATGCCTTCCTGTTTTTGGAGTGTGCCAGCCACAGGATGCACACATTTAAAACCAGTGGGACCAGTTTTTGAATGTTTGTCTTGTTCAGTCTTATTAAGGGGCAGACAAAGAGTGACATGAAACATGTTCCCTGACAACAGTCCTCACTTCACCTGCTTTCAAGTATAGTTACTGACACCAGAATTAATAGCCGTAAGGGCTTTTCGGGTTTTAATAATTACCATTGAAGTATATTTCTAAAACAAATACAAAATTCAGTCTCACCGCATTTGAATAAGAATAGATGGGAAAAAAAGATTGCATGTGTCTGGTAAAGCAGGTAGAGAAATGCTTTGCAAGAGATTATAGCTTGCTTTCATATAATAAAATGTGTTTTGTTGTAACCATTGAAGATTATTTTGTTATATATTATGCTGGAGCAGTTATATTTATCCTCCTGAGCAAGAGATCCAACAGGAATATGAAAGAACATGTGCGTAGAACAATATGCATCATACAGCTTAATCTTTCTAAAGCTTGACAGAGGAAGAACATTTTTTTTTTAATTTTGATTTGTTAACAGATCTGATACACATTTATATCAAATAGAAAATCGAAACAAATGCTGATGAGGAAACACAGTGTCTCTCTCTCTATGGCTAAGGATCTACCTCATAGCTCCTAGGTTTATTCCTAACTTCTGGTTAGTGTCCATGTGAGCTTTGCATGTTTTCCTCTTGCCTGTCTGTCTTTTCTCTGGGTACTCTCATCTACTTTTACCTAGTTTCTAAGTCATAGCTCCAAGGTTAATTCCTAACATGTAAAGTATGCATGTTTTCCTCTTGCCTGTCTGGCATTTCTCTGGGTACTCTCATCTGCTTTTACCTAGTTTCTAAGTCATAGCTCCAAGGTTTATTCCTAACATGTAAAGTATGCATGCTTTCCTCTTGCCTGTCTGTCTTTTCTCTGGATACTCTCATCTGCTTTTACCTAGTTTCTAAATCATAGCTCCACAGTTTATTCCTAACATGCAAAGTTTGCATGCTTTCCTTGTGCCTGTCTGGCTTTTCTCTGGGTACTCTCATCTACTTTTACCTAGTTTCTAAGGCATAGCTCCAAGGTTTATTCCTAACATGTAAAGTTTGCATGTTTTCCTCTTGCCTGTCTGGCTTTTCTCTGGGTACACTGATCTACTTTTACCTAGTTTCTAAGTCATAGCTCCAAGGTTTATCCCTAACATGTAAAGTTTGCATGTTTTCCTCTTGCCTGTCTGGCTTTTCTTTGGGTACTCTCATCTACTTTTACCTAGTTTCTAAGTCATAGCTCCAAGGTTTATCTCTAACATGTAAAGTTTGCATATTTTCCTCTTGCCTGTCTGGCTTTTCTCTGGGTACTCTCATCTGCTTTTACCTAGTTTCTAAGTCATAGCTCCAAGGTTTATTCCTAACATGTAAAGTTTGCATGTTTTCCTCGTGCCTGCCTGTCTTTTCTCTGGGTACTCTCATCTACTTTTACCTAGTTTCTAAGTCATAGCTCCAAGGTTTATTCCTAACATGTCAAGTTTGCGTGTTTTCCTCGTGCCTGTCTGTCTTTTCTCTGGGTACTCTCATCTGCTTTTATCTAGTGTCTACGTCAAGGCTCCAAGGTTTATTCCTAACATGTAAAGTTTGCATGCTTTCCTCTTGCCTGTCTGGCTTTTCTCTGGGTACTCTCATCTGCTTTTACCTAGTTTCTAAATCATAGCTCCAAGGTTTATTCCTAACATGTAAAGTTTGCATTTTTTCCTCGTGCCTGTCTGTCTTTTCTCTGGGTACTCTCATCTGCTTTTACCTAGTTTCTAAATCATAGCCCCAAAGTTTATTCCTAACATGTAAAGTTTGCATGTTTTCCTCGTGCCTGTCTGGCTTTTCTCTGGGTACTCTCATCTGCTTTTACCTAGTTTCTAAGTCATAGCTCCAAGGTTTATCCCTAACATGTAAAGTTTGCATGTTTTCCTCTTGCCTGTCTGGCTTTTCTCTGGGTACTCTCATCTGCTTTTACCTAGTTTCTAAGTCATAGCTCCAAGGTTTATCCCTAACATGTAAAGTTTGCATGTTTTCCTCTTGCCTGTCTGGCTTTTATCTGGGTACTCTCATCTGCTTTTACCTAGTTTCTAAGTCATAGCTCCACGGTTTATTCCTAACATGTCAAGTTTGCATGTTTTCCTCGTGCCTGTCTGTCTTTTCTCTGGGTACTCTCATCTGCTTTTATCTAGTGTCTACGTCAAGGCTCCAAGGTTTATTCCTAACATGTAAAGTTTGCATGCTTTCCTCTTGCCTGTCTGGCTTTTCTCTGGGTACTCTCATCTGCTTTTACCTAGTTTCTAAATCATAGCTCCAAGTTTTATTCCTAACATGTAAAGTTTGCATGTTTTCCTCGTGCCTGTCTGTCTTTTCTCTGGGTACTCTCATCTGCTTTTACTTAGTTTCTAAATCATAGCCCCAAGGTTTATTCCTAACATGTAAAGTTTGCATGTTTTCCTCGTGCCTGTCTGTCTTTTCTCTGGGTACTCTCATCTGCTTTTACCTAGTTTCTAAGTCATAGCTCCAATGTTTATCCCTAACATGTAAAGTTTGCATGTTTTCCTCTTGCCTGTCTGGCTTTTCTCTGGGTACTCTCATCTGCTTTTACCTAGTTTCTAAGTCATAGCTCCAAGGTTTATCCCTAACATGTAAAGTTTACATGTTTTCCTCTTGCCTGTCTGGCATTTCTCTGGGTACTCTCATCTGCTTTTACCTAGTTTCTAAGTCATAGCTCCAAGGTTTATTCCTAACATGTAAAGTTTGCATGTTTTCCTCTTGCCTGTTTGGCTTTTCTCTGGGTACTCTCATCTACTTTTACTTCACATAAATATGCTTGTTGAATTGGCTATAGCTCATATACTACACTGATTTTATTTTTACCCTTGTATTCCTTATAAATGAAAAATGCTTGAAACAGAACAATTCACTTATATTTTAACAAATAAATGAAAACATAAATTACCTCTGGCAATACTTGCTACTGACAGGATGCTGTAAGAATGGGTATGAGACCACAATGACAAGCATACATGCACCAGACACTTTCAGTCTTTGCCCCCCCCCATACTTACTTGTATGTCAGCTTCAGTAGTGTCACAGGTAGCAACTCACTTTTGGTGCAGAAGACTGTGGGTTCTATTCCCACACCAGGTAAATTGCTGATACTGCAGTGCAGCTTAATGGGTTGTTGACTTCTGAGAATGCTGTCCTTCAGAATGAGACATTAAACTGAGGTCCCATCTGCTTGACTTGGTAGTAGCTCAGGGGGATGTAAAAGATCTCATAGCACCCATCAAAAGGAGTAGCAGAGTCCCTGGTGTCCTGGCCCATTTCCCCTGGTAGTATAAATACTACTTCAGGTCTCCCCCTGAGAAGAGGCTAGCTAAGTGGGACTAAGCTGGTCAACAAAGGATAAATAAAATGTGCTAACCCTAATGGTGCCACTGCCTCTTACCACAAATGTACACATTTTATTACCACCCCCCAGCAGTACCACTACACAAGGCACTCTGACGTGCACACACACACACACACACACACACACACACACACACACACACACACACACACACACACTCCCACAGCTAATACTGAAACTTTTGATACATCTGAAAATTTCAGCATTATAAACAACCCCACTTACCTTGGCCACAAAAAAAATTCCACACAGCAAGAGAACAGTCAAAGTTCCTACTTTCAAAAGTCTTACAATCGAGAAGTAGAAATTTCAGTAATATAAATATATAGTGGTAGGTTCTCTCAATGACATGCACATTCAACTGAGTTTACTGCAACCATACTTACATTGCAATGTTTTTGAAGCAATAGACTGACAGTATTTCTCAAAATGCAAGGTATTTTCTTGGGTGCAATTCAAAATAGTCTGACTTTGTCAAAATTTTACTAAAGCACAGCAAGTGAAATGAAACAAATAGAGCGCTTTGCTGCAATATTTTCTAATTTGGCACATACGTCAATGGAACTAATCATTTTGGGCAAATAGGCCAAAGTTTTCAGGCCTGACAGTCTTTAAAAATGCATCTTCTAGTGAAACAGTTTGAAGAAACCAAAAGGTCTCTGTGAGCACAAAGATCTCTCTCTCTCCAAGAAAAAGTATCTCCTTTCATAAATATATCAATTAATCATTACAAAGTCTCTTACTACCTGGGTGAAACACTCAAAGCCTTTATTATTTCTTCTCTGGTTGTGGATATTGCAATGCTTCTGTTACTAAGACATTCGCTGCTGATCACACACTTCAGATTGACTCCCTTCTCACTGCCGATTGCTCTTGCCTTGGTCTGTCTCTACTTTTATGCAATACCTCAGGCTCCTCTGGATTCTAAACCCAAATGATGTCTGCCATAATCATCTTCACATGGCTTTAAAAAGGCACAGGTGCTCAGCTATTTCCAATTACCTGACCATCAGGTATTCTGCCTCAGAGGGACAAGTCTCTAATTCTTAGTTTAAGCTCCACTTTCCATATTCTAGCTCCCTTAGCCCTTAGGTTCATAGGTTGTTACTAGGCTAATAACCAGTAGGGCCCTAGCTAACCTTGCTGCTCACCCCAAACCTATCCGAAGCCTGAGTATCATGGGAGTCTAGATGGGGGGGCTAGTAGGGGGGTAACTAAGGGATTTTTAGGGGTGTGTTATGACAATACTTTTCTTACTGATGGCCTTTGTCCATACCAGATATTGCTCTACCAGCTGACCTAAGATCTGATTCATTAAAATGTCTCTCTACTGCTGAAATCTTACCTAATAGCATTTGCCTTCCCAGCTTGAACCTGCCAGCTTCAAGTCTGTTGGAAGGTGTGTGAGCTCTATACAGTCTGTCTGCATTGTGGTGGTGAGCAACAGGTGATACTGGATTTTAAATTAGAATATCTGCAGTGCTATCGACCACTGACAGACCTTCATAATTCCTTCCTTTCTTCCTTCTGGTGGTGAAACCATTGGAAGGGGTGTGATCTGTAACCACGGTGAAGTCTTGGCCTAACAGTTAATATTTGAAAACCATTGGAAGGGATGTGATCTGTAACCATGGTGAAGTCTTGGCCTAACAGTTAATATCTGAAAACCATTGGAAGGGGTGTGATCTGTAACCATGGTGAAGTCTTGGCCTAACTGTTCATATCTGACAGAAAGTCATGTCCATTTACTGTCAGGTATTTCTTTTCTCTTGCGGAGAATCTGACTTCTGTTTTGCTTAGATTCTTGCTAAGGTAATGTATTGGATGTTCCTCATTGTCCACTTTTTGCATTGACACTGTCCTCAACTCCAACCTCAGAAAAGTCGGAATGGCTTGGAGAAGTCACCACCACAGGCTCAGTACAAGTCTTTTCAGATTCAGATGCTCAGCTAACCTGTTCAGGTAGCTTCTCCTTGGTCACTTTGGTAAGGGGTCATGAGACATAGGCAAACAGCTAACCTGTTCATGTGGCTTCTCCTTGGTCACTTTGGTAAGGGGTCATGAGACATGGGCAAACAGCTAACCTGTTCAGGTAGCTTCTCCTTGGTCACTTTGGTAAGGGGTCAGGGGTCATGAGACATGGGCAAACTGTGGAATGCATTTTCAATAGTATCTCGCTCTTACTTGTTTCCTTTGTTTTTGAGCAGGTCACTGTTTGACTGCCTCTTTTTTTTTCTTTTGGTGTCTTATTAACCCACTTCTAATTAGGTATTCTAGATTTCTACCATGCATGTCAAAGTGCTAACAGTAAGACTCACCTTCCTTTGTGAGTCTAGAATGGTTTGCATGTTAGGGAGGTGAGAATCCTAGTCTTCAGATTGCATGACAACCTCATCCAGGCAGGGTGCAGTATAAGACAGGTAAGGTTGGAGTTCATGATCCATTAACCTCTGGACTTTGGCTGGAGCCACATGGAAACCAAAGGGAAGGATTATATATTATTATTTTTTATTTTTATTTTACATTTCTTGACCGGGCTAGTCTAGCTGGATATATGTCCATTTTCAGTAGAGGCCCGGGGAGAAAAGCTCCAGTAAGAATTATAAGGTTTATAAAGAAGTTACAATAGAAGTTTTAACAGATATTATTATGACAGGATTTTTTTTTCCATTAGATGTGCAAATTGCAAAGCTAATACAATGTTTAGACAAGAATATATATTTATAGACTAACACATGTTGAAAGATATTGAAATAATCTTTCTACTGTGGAGAATGCAGTCTTTTCCTCTGGCTCATCAATTAACAGAGTCTGTCAATAAACCTATGCGTAGTCCACATAGTTAGGAATCTAGCTTTTTCCTGAGCCATTTCACCAGTTCATCCGCACAAGGTGTAGGGTAGCTATAAAACTTGAAGACATTGTTTATTTTTTTGAAGTTGTTACAAAATTGAAGTGTTCCGTTCATTTTTGGAATGAGTACTATAGTTTTTTTGCAATCACTAGGGAATTCTTCATTCATACCCAGTTTCAACATTTTCTTTATTTCTTCTTGAACTGCTATTGGGCTTTACGTACCATGTAGGGAACTTAAGTTACCCTTTTTCTCCTGGAGCAGTTTCTATGTAACACTTTCTAACAGTTGTTCTCCCAGGTGGCTTTGAAAAAAATGTTATAATGTCTTTGTTCCTCAAAAGGAACTCTTCAATCTTCTTTTTCAGAGGCCTCAAAAGGTTTTCATCCAACATTACTTTGGTGGTGGATATCAGTCTCTTTCCATTCATGGTAACTGACCTCAGACACCATTTTTTTATGCCTGCATCTTCCTGTAGGCAGTGACCCATTCAGATATCTAACAGATCATTGCTGTTTTACCAGGAACGTGTTTTCAGATGTAGGGACCAAAACTAAAATTTGATCTCCCACTTGAAGTGCTCTATCTTGGGCATTTGTGTTATACACCCCTTATAATTTTCTTCAGCCCTCCCATATGCTCCCACACAACAGACACCAGCTTCATAAACATTACCTGTAAAATCATTTCAATACTCTGTGACACTCTTGAAACATGTATTCTCTTCTTTGCATGTTTTTTTTTTTTTTACTATATATAGATCAACCTTTTAGGCTATCTAACGTACAGCAATTCAAACGGCGTACTCCTGTAGAGGGTTGTGGTACATCTCTGACTAAGAACATTAAATAGGGAAAAACTGATCCCAGTGTTTCTTGTCTTTTTCAGTAACCTTCCTTAACGCAGATTTCAGGGTCCTATTAAATCTCTCTACCAACCCATGTGTTTCACAAATTATAAGCTAAGGTACAGAACTGTTTTACTTGCAAAATATGGCACCCATTCCTCATGATTTTGGATATCAATGATGTGCCTTGGCCTGTTAGTGTCTCCACTGGTATTCTACCTTGGAGAAGAACAATATCAGTTCCTTAGAAATCACACAGGAATAAGCCTAAGTGCAAAGGTTGTGGGACACTGAGAAGCACAGTCTGGCACGAAAAGGATATATTGTACCAGCTGAGATAAATCTGGCCTCCCAGGCCAAAGATAACCACAAGGCATTCTTTAGCTATTTCCATAGCCTCAAAGAAAATACACAGTTGTGTGCAGAACTCATTGTCAATGGAGCTACCTATACTGAGCTAGAAGATAAAGCAAATGTACTGGCCAACAAATTCAGCTCCAACTTTATCTGTCTCTCCCCCTCAACCTTTCCTTAGGAAACACCATCAAATATAACTCCCCCTACTATCACTAGGGAACAGGTCCTTAATGCTTTTTCTAAGGCCAAGAACACTGCATCAATGGGCCTTGACAATATCCCAGGATGCCTTCTACATAGCATGAAACATGACCTATCAGGCCCTGTGGAATTACTATTTAACTGTAGCCTCCAAACAGACTTTGTGCCTCATAAATTGAGAAAGGCAACAGTCATCCCTCTGCACAAAGGTGGGCCATCTACAGACCCTGGAAACCACAGACCCATAAGTCTCACTAATCTCACATGCAAAGCCATGGAAATAATTATCTTGGAAATGATAAACAATGACAGGAAATGGGACTTCCAATATGTCTCACACTGAGTAACAGCTTAATTCTAGCTTCCTAGTGTGAAAACAGAAATTTAGCAGAGAAAGCCAGTGGACCTAGATTTCTGGGTAAATTTCAATAACTGGCTAGTAAGTGCACTGCCTTGATGTCTGGAAAAAAGAAATATAGAGGAACTGAAGGAAAGTCAGCTCCAAAAGGTGACAAAAAAATCACTGACTGGGAAAAGTACTGCAGCTGTTCAGCAAAAAGCAGTGCAAGCTCCAAACATGACTTCTAGCAACCCAGAAGAAAATCTAAGGCAATGGCACACAGACCTGACAAAAATAAATGAAACACTGATGAACTACATCAACTCAAACAATAAAAGGCTAGAAAAACTGGAAGAAGCTTTAAACAGATATTCAGATAAAGTGATAAAACTGCAAATCTCAAAGGTCAAAATGAAGAAAAGGTTGGCTGAATATCAGACCGCACCGGAAGAGATGCTTAAAAATAATAGAAGTAGAGGAGAGAGCATGTAAGGAAATTGAGATTTTCTACTGTACCCGAGAATCTGAAAGGAATAGACTGTATTAATTTTGTGAAAGCACAAAGAGGCAACTGGACTGCTATTCCACAGCAGGAATTGTTAATTGAAAGGGCACATTGTGTGTACACTCCAAACCTTGCTATGAGAAAACAGTCTGGACCTTTAATAGTACAGATGCAGTCCTACCAACAGAATGAGTTGATTATCACAAAACCATGGTAGAAGGACAGAGTACTAAAAGTGGGATACAACAGAGTGCTTGTGGAGAATAATTAGTCATTGTACACCAGGTAGAAAGGGAGTAAATTAATTCCATTATTTAGGGAATGTCGAGAAGCAGGCATGAGATTCAAACTGCTGTACCCAAGCTATCTTCAAAATATTTCCCTGGAGGAACAAAATAATTTTGTGATGAAGTACACGCTAAAGAAGAAATACAAAAAGTTTGTCCCACAGAAAGTGAGCTGCAAAACAGAAGGAGATTCTGTTTCTTGTTCTTCTGGTAATAAACACCACAAAGAGGTTGCACCAGTGCAACCTTTTCCAGTGTTTCAGTGGAAAATGCTTGATAGAGGGAAAAAAAGGCATAAGAGTTGACTAGAAGAATTGAGAGTATGTTGGGAATTTTGCAGAGACAGGGTTTGGGAGATGCAGATGAACAGGACTAGAACAAGATTATGTGGAAATATTGGACTTTCTTGGACTTTGTTAAACTTGCAGGGGACTCTAAAGCATATGCCCTACTTCATGTCATTAACTTTTGAAGAATAAAATTAATAACTTGGAAATTGACAAATGTGTTATTACAAAGCAATAATTATATTAGTGAAACATGACAGAACAAGAAAATCTGGAAGTGTTGGACTTTTTTGGACTTTGTTAAACTTGTAGGGGACTCTAAAGCATATGCCCTACTTCATGCCATTAATGTTTGGAAAAAATACTCTGGAGAGTGGAAGAGAAGGGAGAAAGTTAACTGTAAGTAAAACTATTTTTTCTTAGTAGTATTATTTAAATAGTGCATGATGTTCGTTGCATGTTGTAAAGTAAAGTTTTTTTTGTTATTTTTAAGTGTAATGGGGATACTAATGTAAATTGCTGCTCCTGTTTTTTTTTTCTCTTTCTTTTTTCCTTCTTACCTCTTTCTCCTTGTTCATTTTTAAGAAATGTAGGCACTGCAATATAAAAAAAGTGTGGTTAAAAGAGTATGACAAAAGAAAAATTAATGTGCTTTTTCTTATTCTTGCATACGGGAAGACTGGGTTAAGGATATTAGCTTAATCTAGTGATAAGTTTTAAGAGAAAGGAAGTAAATGAAAAAGGATATTGAATATTATAAGACTTTTTTCTAGTATAAAGTTTTGTGTCTGCTTTTCATGTCTCTAGCAGACAATCTGATAAAGATAAATTGCTTGGAGAAAATGTTTTCTGAAAGTATTCAAGTGTTTTCCCAGCTGAGAAAAATATAAAGATAAGACAAAACCAGCAGCACTCAATAAAACCACAGGGTGTACCATGTGTCTTAGAATGGATAACCTTTCTTTTAAATCAGCTCAAGTGTGTGTGTGTGTGTGTGTGTGTGTGTGTGTGTGTGTGTGTGCACGCGTGTGTGTGTGTGTGTGTGTGTGTGTGTGTGTGTGTGTGTGTGTGTGTGTGTGTGTGTGTGTGTGCACGCGTGTGTGTGTGTGTGTGTGTGTGTGTGTGTGTGTGTGTGTGTGTGTGTGTCAGTGTGGAACATCTGTTCCTATTAGGAGGGTAAAATTTCAATATTTGAAGATGTACATAGTTTTGTGTGTTATTATTAAGTTAATAGGTTTTAGGAGCTATTAGGGGTGTATGTGTGTGTGTTTGTTTAATGGTTTTCAGTAAAACAAAAAATTCTGTAAGATGTGACATAAGCTCAAATGGAGATGATAAGAAACAACTGTGTAAAAGATTAACCTGCCAAACAGCACATGTACGTAACACAAAAGCTGGAAGTAGACATTTAATGAAAAAGCTGTTATACATAAAAGGTGGCAATAATAATCTCTAGAGAATATGATGCTTTCTATATTGTCTTTAAACATTAATGGTCTCACAGATAAATACAAAAAAGAAAAAATAATGAACTATATTAAAAATGTAGAGTGCAAATAGCTATGCTACAGAGGAGACACTTGGAAAGAACTGAAGATGTGAATTTGATAAAGAAATGTTTTCAGGATGGTTACTCAGTGGAATACCTGGAGTAAAGGAAGACAGGAGTGCTTATATTAATTGCAAGAGGAGCTCCAATAGAATAGACGAAGATAAAAAATACAATAATTGTAGATTTGTAGTACTAAGGGAATACTGACAAAGGAGGAGGATTATATTGGCATGTATTTATAATCCACTGAAAACTGGTATAATGGAGCCTAAGAAAATTCTGGGAGACATAATCAGCTTTCAGAAAAGAATATTTCTTATAGGTAGGGACTGGAATTTGATTTGCAACAGTGAAAATGTATCTGGAGGGGCCAGAAGGGAAAATATAACAAAGGAGGGTAGATTTTTAAATAAATTTATGAAAATGTTTGGCATGGAAGATGTGAATTCAGTGCTAGGAATTTCAGAGTGAATTTACATATTATTCTCCAAGATACAAAAACTGTGCTAGGCTAGATGGAATTTACATTTCAGAGGAACATGTGCATTTAATTGAGGGTCTTGATACACAGCCAATAACTATTTCAGATCATGCACCAATAATAACTAAAATAAAAACACAGGGTAGTAAAATAAACATGAGACACTGGTGCTTTCCTACCTATCTGTTGAACAGAGGGGAATTTAAGGAATGGGTAATGGAAATTATTCAGGAACTATTAGAGAAGATAGACATTTCTTCTGAAAATATAGATATGGAATGAGATAAAATTGAAGTGGAGTTTAAAAATAGCATGGAAATAATAAAAAGGGAGATATGGTTAAGAAGTAACAGGAATTATTTAGTGGTACTGACAAATGTTAACATATTGCAAAATAGGGGGAATCCCACAGAACAAGAAGAGGAGCAACTGCAGAATGTTAATCAGAAAATAAGGGATCACCATGATAATATGCATGAGCTTAGAAAGACTGCTGTTAAGCAACTCTTTTTTGATAATTACTCTAGAACAGAAAAACTTTTAGCACAATGTCTCAGGCAACAGAGAAAAGGGCTGTCACCAAGCTTAGGGAGCCTATAACAAGGAAGGCAAAAATAGATCCTGTAGAGGTATTAGAAATATTTTCGAAAATCTGTGAAAGTTTATATAAAGCAGAGAAATATGGAACTCAAGAAAAGGTACAAATGGAAATGTTTATGGAAGAATTAAATATACCCAGGATAGAGGTAGATGAGGCTCAATTAATAACAGTTAGGATAGGAGGAGATGAGATAAACATGGTGATGTATAACCAATGTACAGGAAAGTCCCCAGCAATAGATAGTATTCCAGTGAACGTTTGGAAGCTAGAAGGGAAAAAAATTATAAAGGTCTGGAAGGTTTTG
Source organism: Protopterus annectens (assembly GCF_019279795.1). Lineage (NCBI taxonomy): Eukaryota > Metazoa > Chordata > Ceratodontiformes > Protopteridae > Protopterus > Protopterus annectens. The sequence goes on from NC_056732.1 coordinate 1,874,261,919, forward strand.
TTTAACAGTATTTTAAGCAGAGAAGAAGTACCAACATTCTGGAAGAAAGCTGTGGTAACTAGAATACCTAAAGAAGCTAAAAGAATGGCAAAAGTGATGCCAACATTGATAGATATGGATCAATGTGGTTTTGTGGCAGGGAGGTAAACATTTGACAGCATTAACAGAACACTGATGATCTAGAGGGACATGTATTCTTCATGTATTCTATACTGTATATATTATGTAATCAAACATGATTATTGTATTGTGATAAGATTGTAATTGTGGAGCTTTTCGCCCCAGGCCTTTGCTGAAAATGGGCCACATTAGACCCAGTCGGACTCTCCTGCTAAACAAATGGAAATAAATAAATAAATAGCTAGATAAATAAAATGCCTCTGTTGTTGGTGGGTCTTGATGCAGAGAAAGCATTTGGCAGAGTAAGCTGGGACTTTGGAAGGAGTTAAATTCCTTGATAAAATTATAAGGATAATTAGTAGAATATATGAGGGATTGGACACGAAAATTAAAGTGGGTCGAGTCCTCTCTGATAATCTCTGCTTGAGCAGAGGAACCAGCAGGGGTGTTCTCTCTCCCATTTGTTATTTGCTTTATATTTAGAACCACTGACAAAGAAAATAAGGGACTCAGAAATTCAAGGATATAATTTGTACAGTAGTCAAGAAAATCTGGCTCTGTTTGTAAATGACCTTATTTTATACCTGACAAACCAGAAATGGACATTACAGTGTTGTGGAACATATTGAGACAGTTTCATATCTTTTTGGGGATACAAAATTAATGAACCTAAAACAAAGGCAATAGCGATAAATTATGTACCCACATACAAATTGGTTCAGCAATAGCCATACTTATGGGGACATGATAAAATTAAGTATTTAGTAGTATGGATTAAAAATATATTTTATTTATTTATTTTACATTTGTTTACCAGGAAAAGTCTGACTGGACAGTTTGTCCATTTTCAGCGGAGGCCAGTGGAGAAAAGTTCCAGTACTATAACTACAAATAATATAAAACATCAAGATACAAAACAGTTTTATGGAAAAGGAACTCAACTTAAGTCAGTAGAAGACCAGACAGTCACAGATATACACTTTGTAGACTGAGAGCATAACTTAATACAGTCAAAAATAACTGTCATATCACATAACTTCTCATCTTAATACAGTAACAGAGATCACTGCATATATGTAGCATGGAATGCCATTTCATGAAGGAAAACAGAGACAGGTGGTGTGCTTAATTACATTGTTAATGTAAGTACAGTGGGAAACAAATAGGTGAAAAGATAGACTAGGCTAGGCTGGATTTCTAAATGAGGAAACTTGAAAAGCAGGTGTAGATTCAGGATGATTCCAGTGAGGCAGCTAAGGATATGTGAGAAGAGACTAAACAAAAGATAATACAAAAACTGAGAAAATGGAAGCTCTTTTATATGGGTGTTGATAGTAAGATACAAGCAGTTAAAATAAAGAGCTGAAGCATTTTATCTGGGAGGGAAAGATGACTAGAGTCAAGTGGGATAAACTTATTCTTCCAACGGAACAGGGCAGATTGGGATTACATGATTTGAAGGGGTATTTCAGGGCTACGCAGTTAAGGCTCCTATACACAACACAAGCAGGAAACCATAAATCAATAGGAAAGAGATGATCATGAAACAGGGTGGGAGCTCAAGAAATAAGGCGACACTGGGATTATGGATGCAGAATTTTAAGGAGAACAACAATAATCATACAGAATATTATATCCATAAAGTAGCAAAAAGTATTCTAAGAACTAAGCCGACATGGGAATAGAGAAAGGAGATTCTGATGATAGGGATTACTGCAATTAATTATACAGACAATAGGCAAGAGGGGGCTGGAATATATTAGAATAAACTGGCAAAGGAACCAAGATATTGGAATCAAATAACTAGACAGGGAAAGGTAATAGAATGAGAAGATGCCAAGAACTTATTTCGACTGCAGGTTAGAGATTACATCCCCTATCAAGGACTGATATCAGAGTACAGGAAAAAAGAAAGAAAGAGGGGGTCCTAAACAACAGACCAGCACTGGTAGAGCTTTTAGTAGAATCTAGAACAGAAGTTGTCATTAAGAAAGGAATAGTTAGCAGATCATATAAAATATTGCATGATAACTGTAGAAACAATCAGAGAGGGTTAGAAAGGATTGGGAAGAGAGATTGCAAAAGCAATTCACAAAGAAACAATGGGGATATATATATATATATATATATATATATATATATATATGTATGTGTGTGTGTGTGTGTGTGTGTGTGTATGTGTGTCCCAAATATGCAACAAAATCTAGAAGATTTAGGATCTTTGCCTGGAAGTGTTTGCATAGGTATTTTTATACCCCAAGTAGACTCCAAATAATTTTTCCTTAGGTAGACAGCAAATGTTAGGGGTGTGATGGGGAAGAAAGAGGGGTACTTACGTATTATCGCTACCACATTCCTTCTAATGCAACCACATTCCGAGCAGGACAGGTGGCTCTTTTCCAAGCGATCGGTTCTGAGATCATACTCGCTTTATTTTCTGCTCGACAAATGGACGGCCCACAAATTTGGTGAGGACAATGTTACCATCCATGTCACTCGCACACAGTTTCAGGGTTTGATTGATGAGATAATCATAATTTTGTGTACTGCATGGGGCTTTATGTGCTCCATGTAGTTGCACTTATGGGAAAATATTGTTGGCTTTTAAAGGCATAAACAGTTAACGGACGGTGTCAGCAGGGCAGTAAACAGTGGGGGGTTTTCTGATAAAGTACTGAGCAGTGAAGTCAGTAAATAATATTTTACAATGTCAGAGTTCGTATCCTTCAGGAAACGCATGCGAGAGCAACTCCTGTTATTGTCACAACAAGTTTGTATGTGTTTTACAGCATCTTAAGGAGACCTTACCTGACTTAACAATTATAAACCATTTTTTTAATTCTGCTGGTGTTAGCTGCTATTTACAGCATGCAGATTTTATTGTCTAATGTGGGACATGACCATAACTTTGCTACGGGATGCTTAACATTTGTGGAATTCTGACAGTTAATTTGCCTAATGGTATGCCTTGTAGTTTCAATCGGTACTTACGTGGTTGCGATAATACGTAAGTACCGAAAGAGGCAACTGGGAGCATATATTCTGGGTGTGTACTGAGTTGGCATACTTTAAATATTCCCTGCAGACTGCTCTGTTGGAGATGCTGGGTGAGCAAACTGGTGTAACTAAGGAAATGATTTTTGAGCGATGATAGAGAACTGGAATTGCCTAGACATAGTAAGGCCTTGCTGTGTCTAATTACGATAGTTGCCAAAAAAGCAATTACTAGACAATGGAAATCAAAGTCTAAACTAGCTTTACTAGAACTAGCAAAGACAGTAACAGAGATAAAACAACTGGAATTGGGATCTTGGATAGGGGCAAATTACATAGGAAAAAAATGGAAATTGTGGGATCAATACATGCAGAGGAGGAAAAAGTTGTAAAAGTAGGCAGGATTTGAATCAGCTATTTAATGTTTGAGTGATAATGACTGGATGTATTATAAATGATGTACAATGTTTGCAGCTAAAGTTGTGTCAGCAGGGTTGGTAATGTATAATGTTTGCAACTGAGATTGTGTCTGTATGGTTTATTTTCATTTATATAAATGTAAGATTGCCTATGTCATACATGATAATTTAATAAAGATGTTCTGGACACTGGACCCAACCCAGTTTGGTTTCATCAAGGGCAGGTCATCCCTACTCTACCTGGTAATATTCCACTCGAGCATTATTGACAAACTTAGGAGATTAGATATAAACCTTTATGCCGCCCGGTGGATAGCCAGCTCGCTCACAGACAGGACTAGGAGGTTAGAATTGCTGAGTCCACCTCTGCAAAGAAGCCAGTCACAAATGGACTCCCTCAGGGATTGGTCCTAGCACTGCTCCTTTTTGGCATTTACTTTTCTGAAGTCAAGGCCAATGGCAATGGCCTCTGACTGACTAAATATGCAGATGATTGCAAATTAGGAGCAGTCATAGAGTCTCCCACTGACACAAATGTTCTCCAAAAATATTTGACACATACAAATAGCTGGTGTCAGAGCCAAGGACTAAAACTAAATGCCAAGAAATACCTAACAGTATCCTTAGGGAAATCATCCACCCCTGGTGACTATCATATTGACAACACATCCCTAAGAGTCAAAGGAGTAGTCAAGGACTTAGGGACACACATAGTAATCTAGACTTTGACCATCACGTGTCTACAGTAGTAAGGAAATCATTCTGTGTTCTGCAACCTATAAACAGAGGTATGGCATCTAAGTCCAAGGAAGTCATTGTTCCACTTCATCAGACCTATCACTGAGTACAATGCCCCCTTTGGTATGTACCTAGCCAGGCATATCCAACAACTGTAACATCCACAGAGGTTCTTCACTTACAGAATATAGGGTGCAAGTAATATGTGCTATGCAGTCTGCCTCAAAGACCTATCCCTGTATTCTGTCGCCTGGAGGCTGTTGTGGGGAGATCTGTCTGTGGCATACAAGGCACTGTCAGACACCACCCTAATGGACCTCTTGTATATCTACAAAACAAATGGCACCAGAATTACCCATTCTAAAGACTTAAACCTTTCTATGATATAAATAGGACCTGCTGGAGAAACAGGTATGTATCCCATAGGCTACCCCATCTCTGGGACAGATCCCCCATTCGTGTGAAGCAGAATTCCTTTCTAACATAATTCAAGTGTAGGTTGGATAATTGGTTGGGGAATAGGAAATGTGTCCCTGGTTTGGCACCTGTGTCTTCACTGGACACAGGCATCCTGTAAATGTTTCATCTCCCAAGCCCCTGCTTACACTTATCAACAGTACTGAAACTTGTCAGAGATTTGGGATGCATGGCTAGGCTTAAAAAGGTCCTCATATGAATGTATGAGACTTAAGTAATGACCCTATACTATCCATAGTGAGTGGACTCTCAATTATGGCCTTATGGCCTTCATAATTAATGGATTCCTAAAACCTTCATTACGCACAGCACAATAATTTAATTTCCATTTAGGACACCCACCCAATAAAAGCTAACTAATATGCTTTCCTTAGTTTTATCCATGCCTAAATGGCCCCCAGTGCATGACTACAGACCATTATTGTGATCAGCAGACTAAACAGTTTTGGTACCAGCAGATGAAATATAATCTCTGGTCTCACCTGAGCTACCCTGCTGTACAGGTCATTCTGCAGTTTATAATAAGGATAAGCTGACTAGCGTCCAGCAGGGTATTCCTTCCCACCATCCCTCTTATCCTAGAAATATTCACTCAGCCCTCTAGAATCTTAGCTGACCTACCCAGAGTTTGGAGAGACTATGATCCTCTTCATTTTCGGTGTTTCAGGAGAGGCAGGGGGCTCTACCTTCTCTTCTCTTAAGGCAGCATCAGACCTTGCATACCCTATCCCCAAAAAAGGGTAACTCATTTGGCATAGGAATCACTTCATTAATAAGAGCTTTAGTCCACTCATTTATTTAAAAAAACTTGTTCATTTTAATAAATTTCCAGTTTCCTATTACTTTCCATGGTGTTTTTGACCATTTAGGGTAATTATACAGCTGCAATATTTAGTTTTCTGAAAGGGAGGGTAAAATTGTATCAGGTTACGTCAGGTTCATGCTTAATTCCTTCAAAGAACACTACTTTTGTGAGCTATATTTTCTGATGATTTGGTATTAAATTAATTGGTATTTTTATTGTGATAATATATTTTATCTGTATGTTTAGTATTAGTGCATTTTATTTGTTTTGTAATTTTTACAATAATCATTTTTTTGCATTCTGATTCACTGCAATTTTAACATTTTGAACAGTATTTTTTCTTAACATTTCTTACCATTTTATATTTTTGCTAAGATGTTTGTGTGTTTTATATTTACTTCAGATAGGTGCTGCTAAGTTAGTTAGGTGGTAGTACATATTTGGGGTTCTTGTATTTGTGATTGGTTTACAGATTTTTCTTCCATACAAGAAAGAGATTATCTGATTTTTGTTTTGAATTTATTGTATTATATTAGTTTGCATTCTTGTACTGTGCTTGTGTTTAGTGTTTTGGTGTTTTTGCATGGTGGGTATATATATATATATATATATATATATATATATATATATATATATATATATTGCTGGGTGGTTATATGGCTGGGTGTTTTTATTGTATTATCTGTTGAAGTCTGTGGGAAAGGAGACACAGATTGTTTCATTTATAACACACACACCTATATAAATATAGATATGTGTGTGTGTGTGTGTGTGTGTGTGTGTGTGTGTGTGTGTGTGTGTGTGTGTGTGTGAGTGTGTGTGCGTGCATATTAATATGTAGACACTGATTATAATAGAAATAGAACTGTAGAGCTCTAAAGGGTGATATTTTTTGGCTCCACCATATGTGTTTACATTTATTGTGTAAAATTTACATATGGTACATTATGTACAGTTTAGATTCATAGATTAGTACTAGGCTAACTGCCCTTGTGAGCCATTTTAAGCCTAGACAATTATCCCCTGTGAGATTCAAACCCTGTACCTTGTGTTTGTAAGGCAAACACCTTAACCATTAGGCTATCCTCCCAACATATGGATACATTGTGTATAATTTAGACATGAATACATTGTATACAGTTTAGATATGTATACATTGTGTACATTTTTGTCATGGATGTGGGTATTACACCAGTCAATTGAAATTGTTTGTGTACGGCAATGATTTTGTGTGCTGTAACTGTAGATGTGGGTAGTAATGGGTGCAATGAGTTGCCATATTTGTGCAAGTCCTCTGTACATTGAACACTGTGTTTATTACCACTGTTGTATACGTAATTATTGGACAAGGTTTGAAATTTAGGGTTTCCTTATTCTGAAAGGCTATTATACATGTATCAGCATTTTATATTTGATTAGATATCCACATTATACAGATTGATAGATAAAAAACTTGACTATATATGGATTAATATATCTTAAAATTATTTACATGAGATTACGGCACTGACATACTTATTCACTTTATGTGAGAAGACATGAAATGCATAGAAAAGGAAATTCATGAAACTGATAAGAAAAAGCAGAGAGGTCATCTTTATGTGAGTTGGCAGATAATGCACGATTTACATGTTAGTTAAACATGACAAATACAAGTTGATTACATTTATGAAATATACATTTAAAAATCCAAAAGGGATAGCTTAGAAAATATTTTGAGAAAAATAACAGCCGTCCCACTTTGTGTATGTGGATTGTTTTGCTGGAAAGTCTTACCAGATGTTACAATTGACTGACTGTGCCCAATATAAACAAACAAGTGACTAATATTCAGAAGAATATTTGGTTCTAATTATAAGCATTATTTATGTAAAATCAAAGAAGAATTATTTACATTTTTGTTTTAGACAAATGATTATACAAAGAAAAGTAATTTAACTTACAAATGTGCTTTCTGGCAGGACAGACAATCACTATCATTGTTGTAAATCCAGCAATACCCATGTAAACAAGTTCAGGTTATAAATAAAATAAATGAACAAAAATATTTGTAGGTATAGTTATTAAAAATATAGCTGATATATTATCTACTTTGCTGAGCAGAGAAATGAAACACATATAAAACAAGGTGGAAGGAAGGTTCTTTCCTTTTGACAAATACAGTGCATTCTAATTAAAATAGTACCTGAACCGTACCACCAAGACATTATGCATTCATAGGCATTGTCATGTAAATAGAAGAATGTGTGCTCACTCCTGAGTCCTTTAAAAACTGCATTTCATTTAATGCATTAAGCAAACTTGGCACATGCATGTCCAAAACATTAGGAAGCCATCCTTATATAACTACAGAAAGGCAGCACAAATGGACCACTTGAAGAAGTATGGAGATAAAATGGCATCATTTAAAAGGGTAAACAATGCTATTTTTAAATAAAGGCATTGTAATAATAGCAACAATGCACTCCTCTATGTAGGTAATGTTTATTTACCCAAGGCTAACTTACTTGTTTGATAATGCAGGCTTCACTTTTCACTTGTTATTAATTTTAACCATGGCCTCTAGCTTGGGCTCTCAAGTACCTCCATTGTCACCCATCCTTTCCCAAAGTCCAGAGGATAGAGAGACCGAAGGGGCTTTTGCCAGGTGTGGATACGTTATGTGGGCTAACTGTGCCCTCCTTTACTTTACTGTTTTCTCATGTGAAATTAGGAATGATGGTGGGTTACAAGAGGAACCCCCTGACCTCTCCTGTTGAGTCTTTCATATTGGGCACAGATGAGGAGAAACAAGCTACTGTTTCCACTCCCTGCCAGATGGCCACATGTTTGAGAAAATCCTAAAAACTATTAGAGTGCAGGTGGGATGTACCTTGAAGACCCCCCTTACCCTAACACATCTAGGAGGAAGCCTTCCTGTCTCCCAAGTCCTTCTGTAGAGTGGTTCCATGAAGAAATGGGATGATCCAGCTGCCAGTTTTGACAGCGTGGAAAGACAAGATCCTCTGGTCATCTGTAAGGAATGGACATGTTAGGACATGCCTCTGAGGTGGAATCTGTTGTTGATGTGGGTGGCCCAACGAATGCTTACACTCAATGGACATGTTAGGACGTGCCTCTGAGGCGGAATCTGTTGTTGATGTGGGTGCCCCAATGAATGCTCCCACTCAATGGACATGTTAGGACATGCCTCTGAGGCAGAATCTGTTGTTGATGTGGGTGGCCCAACGCATGCTCCCACTCAATGGACATGTTAGGACATGCCTCTGAGGCAGAATCTGTTGTTGATGTGGCTGCCCCAATGAATGCTCTTACTCTGCAGCATCCATCCATCAACCCACTAAGCAAAACATTGTGTGTGCTGGACAAGCTGTGCTTCCCATGCCTCCTCTTTCATCCTGAAGCTATGAAGTATGTCACTCACATGCTATGTTTGCAGAGGAACCTGTCTCAGGAAACTTCATAGAGTATGAACAGGTTGCCACATGGAGGTCTCAAAATGAAAGCAAAGTCTTAGATGTAAAACATTTCCACTTCTTCCATTTCTAATATAAATATGAGCTTGACACAAGACCACTCACGACCTAGTGAGTGCAGCAGTCACTGGTAGACTGATTAGATGCCACACCTGGCTTCACCTTACAGGCTTTGATGGAACCTTGGTGGACAAACAGTAAAAGCCAAAGCGCAGAATCATGGGGTTAAGAGCAAGATCCTCCCTGCTGAAGTCAAGCTTGAGGTTTGCTGGTATATGTTTTTCATGAATACGTTGGTTCCAGTATCAGGTATGGATCTAGAGTAACCAAAAACAGTATAATAATAATAACACCAGATGATATGACAGGAACTTCAAAATTTGTTGAAATGTATTTATTTAGTTATTATTATTTGTTTGCCAAGATGATCCAACTGGGCAGAACCACTTTTCAGTGAAGACATAGTGAGAAATGCTTCACATGAATTTACACCCAAAGAAATAAATAAGTTTTACAATACAATGTTCAAACAGTTGTACAGCAGAAAGTTCAACAATTTATAAACACATATGAGCAGCATATGCATTCAGCAGAGTTTAAGATGAACAATCAGAGTGCACACTGGATAAGGAATTGAGACTGATTACAGATCACAAGCAGAATAAGACAAGTAGGAGCTTGGATATAACACAGGCAGAGGAGAGCATGTAGTAATGAGAGAGAAAGCGCAGAGCATCCGTTAATGAGAGAGAAAGCACAGAACATCCGTTAATGAGAGAGAAAGTGCAGAACATCCGTTAATGAGAGAGAAAGCGCAGAACATCCGTTAATGAGAGAGAAAGCGCAGAATATCCGTTAATGATAGAGAAAGCGCAGAACATCCGTTAATGAGAGAGAAAGCGCAGAACATCCGTTAATGAGAGAGAAAGCGCAGAATATCCGTTAATGAGAGAGAAAGCGCAGAACATCCGTTAATGAGAGAGAAAGCACAGAACATCCGTTAATGAGAGAGAAAGAGCAGAACATCCGTTAATGAGAGAGAAAGAGCAGAACATCCGTTAATGAGAGAGAAAGCGCAGAACATCCGTTAATGAGAGAGAAAGCGCAGAACATCCGTTAATGAGAGAAAGCACAGAACATCCGTTAATGAGAGAGAAAGCGCAGAACATCCGTTAATGAGAGAGAAAGCGCAGAACATCCGTTAATGAGAGAAAGCGCAGAACATCCGTTAATGAGAGAGAAAGCGCAGAACATCCGTTAATGAGAGAGAAAGCGCAGAACATCCGTTAATGAGTGAGAAAGCGCAGAACATCCGTTAATGAGAGAGAAAGCGCAGAGCATCCATTAATGAGAGAGAAAGTGCAGAACATCCGTTAATGAGAGAGAAAATGCAGAATATCCGTCGGGCTTAAACGAAAAGCTGGAGGAATTACTATCGGACTAAGTAAGAAGAAACAACATGTTCACCGTGCTGGAGCAAGTCCAATTATCCATCAGCTGCATTTTAGCACTTTTGTAAAGGATTTTGTGTCAAGAGTCTGCTTTTATAGAGAATGCAGTGGCACCCTACAGTTTTGAGACGATGTGAGAACAGACAGTCTCCCGCTGAGTTAGTTGAGTTGATCACACTTAGTAAGTCTTTATCACTTGATCGTAGAGCTCTGTTTGGAATATATTATTTATTTATTTATTGACATTTGTTAACCGGGTTTGTCCAGCTGGGCTTGTGGCCCATTTTCAGTGGAGACCCGAGGAGAAAAGCTCCAGTAATACATTTTAAAACAAGTACAATTTTAAACAATATTGATATAATAGCAGTTATAGCAAAACGATTCACATATGTTGGGATGCATGCATAAAGTTAAAGTTGCATTAAAAAGAAGCTAAGTAACAAATTTACATTGCTATAGTTCAATAGATCAACAATTAACATTTTTTGTTTGTATAAAATTGTGCAAATGCATAGTAGACACATTGGAGAGAGAGGTGTAATGAGGTACTAAGTATGGTCCTTTTGAGGGTACATATACTGAGTAAGAATATTGGCCAAGCTTGGTCATTTTTCAGGATTTTGGATTAGACTATGTGTCATATTCAGTTAAGAGTAAGACAGGCAGTGAGAGAGGTCTAACCAGAGGAGCATTTTTAGGGCTAAGTAATGGTGTGACCTGCAGTGAAGGATTGCTGTGGTTTGCATTTGATAGCACTATTGTAGTAGGTTCAGTTGGGTGGTTTCTACATTGATAGGTATGGCGGTCCTGTACAGAAGGGTTAAATGTCAGTATACTATGGCTATATGTACTTCTGCTTTGGTATACTATGGCTATACGTACTTCTGCTTCGGCATACTATGGCTATATGTACTTCTGCTTCAGTCTACTATGGCTATACATACTTCTGCTTCGGTATACTATGGCTATACGTACTTCTGCTTTGGTATACTATGGCTATATGTACTTCTGCTTCGGTATACTATGGCTATATGTACTTCTGCTTCGGTCTACTTTGGCTATACGTACTTCTGCTTCGGTATACTATGGCTATATGTACTTCTGCTTCGGTATACTATGGCTGTAAGTACTTCTGCTTTGGTATACTATGGCTATACGTACTTCTGCTTCAGTATACTATGGCTATACGTACTTCTGCTTTGGTCTACTATGGCTATACGTACTTCGGCTTTGGTATACTATGGCTATACGTACTTCTGCTTCGGTATACTATGGCTATACGTACTTCTGCTTCGGTATACTATGGCTATATGTACTTCTGCTTCGGTATACTATGGCTGTAAGTACTTCTGCTTCGGTATACTACGGCTGTACGTACTTCTGCTTCGGTATACTATGGCAATATGTACTTCTGCTTCTTTGGTTAAAAATGAGTTAATTCTATACAGACAAGCTTTTGATGGCCTTTTTAAACGTTTCTCGTGTTTCTTTTATGAGATTAAATTTCAAGTTTTCATCAGGTAGTACTCCTAACAGCTTGGAGTTACTGGAAGAGATTATGGTGAAGTTGGGTTTGTTCTCCTAGCATGTTTTAGGAGTAAAGAGAAAAAGTTTTTTTGGGGGAGTTCAATAGAAGCCAGGATTATAGATCTAAGCCTCTACACAGAGAAGTGTTTCCTATGTTAGCTGCTATAATTTTTCAATCATTTTAGATGAACAGATGAGTTTGAATCATCTCCATACTGTACAATAGAGGCATTTTTGGTTGAAAATATCAAATAAGGGTGTACTTAGGATGCAGCCTTGCAGAACCCCTACAGATAAAGGTAGGAAAGAGGAAATGGTGGTCCATTTGACTGCTTGTTGTTTGCCAAGTTAGTAACTGGAGACCCATGACAGGGATGGACTATCTAGTCCAACAGAAAAGAGTCTGTTAAGAATTTTAGAATGGGATACTGGATTAAAGGCTTTCAACGGGTCAAGAAATACTTCTGATACTAGTTTGACAGCATTCATTATGGTGCTGGTTAACGTGAGCACAGAAATTCAGGAGTGCACTGTTGGTACTGGGATAATGGTGGAAGCCATGTTGGTTAGGCAGGAGTAGATTCTTTTCCAGTTCAGATTTTAGTACTTGGTGATGGATGCATTTTTCTAGGATGTTGGATAGAAGGGAGAGGATAGCAATGGGCTGATAGCTGGTAAAGTCTGTAGAGTGCCCACCTTTGTCAAGTGGCAGAAGGTAGGACTTCTTCCAGTCCACAGGGACACAGCTCTCCTGGATGACGGGGTTAATTATAATGCTTACTGGGTAGGCTAATGCATCTGTTGCTAGTTTATTATATTCAAGAAGAAGGTTATCTGGAGTAAGAATGTTTAAGTTGGAGGAGATGTTTTTAATGAAGGAGGTTTGTATAAGTTTGAGAAATATTATATGTAGTTGTTGAATGGACTCGTGTATAGGTATAGTGGTTGTGTCTTTTAAGAGTAATGCATTTGTTAGTATGAAGAAAGTATTGAATTGGCTAGCTATATTTCTGTGAAGTTGGTTGTTGTGTGATTTGGTTGAGTTGTATAGCTAGGCTGGATGAGTTTGTTTATTGATAACCAGAACACTTTAGGTTTAGTATGATCTGTATTTTGTTGACTAGTGTAGTAAAATCTTTTATCTGATTAGATCTTATTTTTGGTCTAATTTCTAAACTGTCTGTAAATCTGGATATTTGATTAATTTTTGTTTTGTTTCCAGTGACTCCAGGCTCTGTCTCTATTTGTCACTAGCAGATTTGTTTGTTTTGTTAACCAAAGAGCTGAATTCAATTTATAACTTTTATTTCTAACAGGGGCATAATTGTTGGGTATATCTAGGAAGTGATGATGCAGAAGGATATGGGTTCATCAAGTAAAGGTTCTTTTAGTAGTTGCCAATTGATTGAGTTTAAGGTGCTGGTAAAGGTATCTTTGTTGACGTTAGTTGTGTTGCGAGATTGATTGATTGATGCAATGTGTTTTTGGGGTGGCTGGATAATCCCTTACAACAAAGGTGAATAGGTTGTCAATTTGATTATCTGGCAGATAGTCACTGGAAGTAATTTTTTCTGAAAAATTTTGTGAGGACCCAGTCCAGGGTGCCTTGTCTGTTACTGTTTTTTTTTTTTTCAAATACCTTTACTGAATTATCACCTGTTACACAGGCCAACTTACAGTTCTATAAATTTAATCAAACCATATCAACAAGTTCACATTTACAAATACTATATATCACATATATTATTATATATCCTATAATCTAGGCACCATTGCATAAATTGTTCAGTTCTTGTCTTCTCTTAAACTAGATTCCTCCTCCAGAACATTCTTCTGTATGTGTTGTTACATTTTTCTATGTACTTTACTCCTACCCTTTTCTAAACATCCCAGTTCCTGTTATTTTATCTCTGTTACAATATTCACGCATCACGTATAGTTAGTTTCGACTTTGATTTCCATTTTCTAGTAATTGCTTTTTGGCAGTCACCAGAATTAAACTTAACAAGGCCTTACTATTTCTAGACAGTTCAGATCCTGTATCCCAGTTCAGAAAAAACTATTTCTTTAGTTACACTCATTGCTGACCCAATATTTCTGACAGAGAGCTCTGTAGGGAATTTAAAGTCTGTCAACTCATTACAGTCCTAAAACATATGTTCCCAAATGCCTCTTTCTTCCCCATCACACCTCCAATGTTTGACATCTACCTGAGGAAAAATTCTTTGGAATCCCCACTTGGGGTATAAAAGCATCTATGCAAACACTTCAAGCAAAATCCTAGGAGCCATACGTACATCCCCCATTGTTTCTTTGTGAAGTGCACATCTAATCTCTCTTTGCCATCTTTTCTAACATCTTCTGATTGATTTCTGTAGTTATTGTGGAATACTTTATATGTCCTGCTAATTATCTATTTTTTAATAGCAGCTTCTGTTCTGGATTCAGTTAAAAATCTCATCTACTGCAGAACATACATTTAGGATTCCCCTGTCCCTTTTTCTTTGTCTATATTCTGATATCAATCCCTGATAGGGAAGGCAATCACTAGCCTGCAATCCAAACATCTTCTCGGCCTCTTCCCATTCTATTATCCTCACTAATTATCTGTTCCCAGTACCTTGGTTCCCTTGCCAGCTTCCTCCAGTAAATTCTAACCCCTCGTCTATTTTTTGTACAAAAAATCCATACAGGTTAATGTTTTTGTTGGAGGATATATATTTCTTATTGTTAGCCAATCAATATTAAAATCTCCCATTTTGATGGTTGCTTGACATAGAGACAAAGAAACCCAGGAGCGGAGTTCCTCACTTGTGTCAGTGTTGTTTTGAGTGGTGGGATATATATTCATGCAATAGTTATGCTTTCGTGGTTGATTATTTTTAGAGCAGCCCTCATGATTTCATCCATTCCTATAGTTGGGAGGAGGGAGTTGGATGAAGTGAGTGACTGAGTGTTCGTTTATATATGATGACAACCCCAGCTGCTTTTTTTCTTTTTTCTATCTAGCGTAAGGAAGTCATATCCGAGGGGATCCACTTCTTCAAGATACATTTCCTGCTTTAGCCATGTTTCTGTGCTTATAATTACGTCAGGTAGGTGCTGGGATATCTGACGGTTTGTTGCGGACACTTCTGAAGTTGATATTAAAGAAGAGTAGCCCTTTTGAATATAATGGGTGAGGGAGAGATTGTGAAAGGAAGGGAACTGGTGAATGGCATCCTGGTTTGGAATGAATGTCATCTCAGTGTTGACGTTTTAGCTGGTGAGATTGTTGTGTGTGACCACTTATATTTGGGTTTTGACAGCACGACTGACTTGTGACTCGAACTGTATCTGGGGTAGACATGTTTATTTTAGAACAGGTGGGCATAGGAAGGGGTAAACAATGTGGGGGGATATGGAGATAGTATGTTTGAAAGTAGTTTGGTGGTTAATTGAGGTAGAGGACTGTAGCTGAATACTTCCAGGTAGGTACTGTGGTAAGGATGAGTATGTGAATGCAGTCAGGAGAAATAACAGAAGAATGTTTAGGATTAACATATTATAGTAAGGAAGAAGGAGATACTGGATTAGTTTAAGGTTATGGTTTATTGCTGGATGAATATAATGCTGAGTGAGGGGAGGGGCTAGTTGAGGAAGTGCATGCTATTGGTGTAAAATATGCAGTTTTATTTGGTGGGTATGGATGGTAAGTTGGGATAGGATAGTATAAGAGTAGAGATATGCAGGATGGGTGGGATTGGGATTAGGGTAGGAAAATGGAGTGGGCCAAATCATGGTGGGGAATTCAAGCAGAAGAGAGAAAAAAGAAAAAAACATAATGGATTTAGTAATGGTAAGACTATTTGTGTGTAAATCTAATGTGAAGAATACAACTGGAGAATATTGAATAAAAGTACAAGTTTGTCTTTGGACACTGTTAAACTTAATAAAATCATAAAGCTGCCTCAGTTTGGTTTAGGAATGTGAGTTACATGGTACCTGATGCAGTAAAGACTTGTTCTGTTTACTCTGAGTGCTTAAGATGAGTCACGGCATTTAAGTTTATTTTTTAGGAGTGGCATGTACCAGAGGCCTGCTAACTTCTCTAAAAGATTGTTGATTTAACAATATGTTCCCTTACTTTAACGCCAGCTACTATTACATTATTTTTCCATAGTCTCAACACAACTTAGTGGTTGAGGGAACTGCTTTAACCTGGAAAGCTTTGCTCTCTGAAAGTAGAATACGCTAATGTGCTAAATTAGCTTGACGTAGTACAATAAATGGTCTGTGGGAGGGTGGTCTTCCAGCAGTTTCACTCTATAGTACAGAACACTCTCTGCAAAAGTGAGGAGAAAGGTATCTGTAGCTCTGAAGATATTTCAGTAGTTACACTTAGGTTCATAGGTTCATAAGTTGATACTAGGCTATCTGCCCTAGGACATTTATAAGCCTAGCCAGAGTGTGTTTGGCTTTCGCCACCCTTTTAGATTAGTTGACTGTGCCTCTGTATAGTAGGTCACAGAAGGTAGCCCTGTTAAGGTTATTTTACTGTACCTCTGTCAAGCAGGGACACAAAAGAGATCCCAGGGGTAAACTTACAATCTCCCATCCACTCGTCAAGATTTCTCTTGAAGAGGGTCAGTGAGGGGCTCTGCCTAACATGGATTCAGATTTTGTTCCAGAGTGAGGGGAGCCTCTGGGATATGAATCTGTCCCTCCAGCATGTCCTATTTATTTCTGTGCTGAGGTTCAAGTCCCTGGAGCATGTAGCTCTAAGGGATATGGATTTCCTGAGGTGAAGCATGTCCATTAATTCTGGGTTGGACATGACTTTATACGTCAGACACAGATTGCCTCTGAGTAGGCGGTACGCAACTGAGTAGAGCTGGAGTTTCTTTAGCTGAACTGCATAGGGCATCTGTTTGAGCCCCTTGATCTTTTTGGTGAGGTACTTTTGGGGTCTTTCCAGTTGCTGCAGGTATTGGGTAAGGTACATCCCAAATGGGGCATTGTATTCAATTATGGGCCTGATAAGCGATGAGTAGAGGGTCACAATGACCTCTCTTGATCTAGATGTGAACCCTTTCGTGATATGGTGGGCTATATAGAAGGTCTTTATAACCACTTTGGCAACGTGATTGTCAAAGGAGAGATTGCTATCTACTTGGGTCCCCAAGTTCCTAATTACTTCTTCCATACTTAATGGATTACCACCTATGTGGTAATTTGTGAGCACTTTGTTTTTCCCAAAGGGGATGACTATGCACTTTTTGGCATTTAGCTTTAGGCCATGGCTCTGGTACCAGTTATCCGTCTCTGTAAGACCCTTTTGGAGGATGCTTGTGTCAGCCGGAGAGTCGATTATAGCACCCAGTTTGCAGTCATCTGCAAACTTGGTCAGCCATAGTCCACCCGTGTTAGCCTGTACCTCGGAGAAATATATACCGAACAAGAGAGGTCCCAAGACTGAGCCTTGTGGGACGCCACTTGTAACTGGTTTAGAGTCTGACATGATTCTGACCATGTGGGTTCTATCCCTAAGCTAGTTTGCAACCCATCTTGTGACATAGGGGTTGATATTTAAGCTGGTGAGCCTATTTATGATGCCCGAGTGGGGTATTGTGTCGAAGGCTTTTGCTAGGTCCAGGTAGGCTGTGTGGACTACCTTCCCTTCATCTATGGCTTTGGTAACTATTTCAAAGAAGTCGACCAGGTTCAAGAGGCAAGATCTGCCCTTAACAAAGCCGAATTGGGTAGAATCCAGTGTCTGGAGGTTCCCAATGTCTTTGTTTATGATTTCCATGATGATACACTCCATAGCTTTGCAGACCAGGCTAGTCAGGCTTATAGGGCGATAGTTTCTGGGGTCTGTTGTGGCACCACCTTTGTGGAGTGGGACCACTGTTGCTGTACGCCATTCCTTGGGTACATATCCTGTAGTAAGGCTGAGATTAAACAGTGACTTTATGTGAGGGTTTAGTTCTTCTTGGAGCTCATGTAAGACGCAGCCCGGACACTGTCTGGTCCCACTGATGCTGTGTTTTTTGCTTTGGAGAGTGCAGCTCTCACCTGTGCATCTGTGATCTCAGGAAGGATACACTCTGTTGGGATAGACATTTGCTCTTTTGGGGGGGAAGGGGAGAAGTTTGCACTGAACCTTTCTGCCAGGATGTTGGCAATGTCTGTGGGTTCAGTGTATTTTTTGTCATTTTGCACTAACTCAGAGCATATCTAGGAGTTGCCTCCCAGGTTTCTGACATAACTAAAGAAGGCCTTGTGATTATCTTTAGTGTCTTGTGCAATTTTTCTTTCGAAGCTGGCCTTAGATGATTTTATGAGGGATTGTAGTTTCTTGCTAGTACTGATCAGGGACTCCTTCCCTTTTTGGGATTTTGCTCTATCATGTAGTAGCTTTCTCCTTCTGTTGTATAGCTTATTTATGGCCGGGGTCCACCAGACAGGTCTCCTGCCTTTGGAGGAGTGAGTCTTGGTTTTATTTGGGATAGCATGCTCCATGCATTCCTGTAGGTGTCCATAGAATGCTTTGGGCCGTATTTTCCACTGGCCCGGGGGCTTTGAAGGATTCCACCTCAGTTTTGAGAAGTGTGAAGTTTGCTTTTGAGAAGTTCTTTACTGTGGTTTCCTTGGCTAGGGGTGGGGACGGAATATGGATGTCCAGTGAGATTAGTTTATGGTCTGATACTTACCAATGAGGAGTATACCTCTGGTGTGGAACATAGAGACCTCATGTTGGTGATGACCAGATCCAGTATGTTTTCCCCCCTTGTGGGAGTGGTGACCAGTTGTTCCATAGCATTTGAGTTTATAAATTCTAGGAACCGTTGGGTGAGGTTGTTTGGGCTTAACTAGTTTTCCCAATCAATGTTTGGGTAGTTGAAGTCACCCAATATAATGGTATTTGAAGAGACCTTCATATTCTCCAGTGTTCTCAGGAAAGCCGAGTGAGGTTCCTGTGTTTGGGTGGGTGGTCTGTAGTAGGCTACAAACTGAAAGGCAGTTTTGCCCACTGTTAGTTTCACATGGATGGTCTTCGATGCTTTGTGCAGTGCCACTAACCTGGAGGTGTGGGTATCTTTGAAAAATATGGATACTCCCCCTTATTTTGTGGTTCAGTCCGAGTTTTGGGGCCAAAAAGCATGGTATGAAGTATAACCTGTTAGTGCTGGGGTGCTCTCGGGAGCCTTGTACCAGGTTTCTGTTACTGCACAGATACCGATATTCTCCATACTGAGGAGAGTCACGAGTGTGTGCATCTTGAGGTTTAGACTTCTGGCGATGAGCAGCATTACCCTTAGTTTTTTTTTCTTTGTGTTGTCTATGGGGGTGGGTTTGTCTTTTGAGCCTTGCCTAAAAAAGGCACTATGGGGGAGGCAAGAGCCTTTGCCAGTATTCGAAAACCCAGGGGAGACAGGTGCAAGCCGTCCCTAGCGAAGCAATGTGGCTTGTTGAGCATGTCATCCCAGGCTGACAGACACTGGATCCCCTTTGAATGACACCAATACTTTAGCCAATTGTTAAAATTGATCATTTTATCTTTATACTGTGGCATCATTCTTGGTGAGGGTAAGATGCTACTCAAGGTCAGGGACATACCAGCCTGGGCTACATGGTCAGAGAGCTCCCCTATGTCTCTTTTCATGTAGTCCAGAGAGGTATGTCTCAGGTCATTCACGCCAGCATGGACAATGACTGAGTCATATTTGTACTTGCTTTGGAGTGACCTGAGTGCTTGTGTTATGTGGCGGATCCTGGCACCCGACAGGCAGCTTACAGTGACCTTCTCCTTGTTCAGCCTGATGAGTGGGACGTCAGTGTGTCTGACAATAGAGTCACCTATTACAAGTGTATTAGGTGTGTTGTTTAGCCTTAAGGGCTGTGACTGCGTGGCAAACTGACTTTGTGAGCTATGTGCTACGTGGGTATTGTTTCGTGGTAGGGGTTGCGTGGATGTCTGCTTTGGAGGTCTCTGCTGCTTAGGCAGATTTTTATTTAGAGCCTCCGAGTATATTTTTGTGTGTTTATGTGTTTGGTTTGCTGATGCGATAGGTCTATGTGAGACTGGATTTGTGGTGTGTGTGGTTACCTTCTCCTCCTGTCAGGCTGTGCCAGTACTGGGTTGAGAGAGCTTAGCCTCCAGTTTGGCTATATAGTTGCATCTTTCACATATATTTGAGCTTGTTGGGAGGAGGAGAGGGTGGTCTGTATGCATAAGGCAGTTGTAACATTGCCTCGATTCCCAGATTCACCAGCTGGAATGGAGAGTAAACTCGAAACTGACCTTTGGACATGCCTGAATAATATAGGGAACTACTTATTGACTGATCAGAAAGAGCCAATAGGGAGCAAGTATTTAAAAGGAGTATAAGAGGATGTAGAGCTTTAGTTTGTGTTTACCTATGAGATTACTTATACGAGCAAGTGCAGGGCTTTAGAATGAGAATAGAGTGCTTAATTAGAGATTTAGAGCAGTTCTAAGGGAAAAAGTGAAGAGCAGACTTTGTGGAGCCGAGGGTAGTTTAAACCTGCTTAAGCGGCGCTGCCCGACGCTGCTCTGTGCGCAAGACCGCACAAAAAGAGAGTTGCAGGGTTTTAAGAGAGAGAGAGATCAAGGAGTTTGGAATTGACCCAAAATGGCCAATAACACTACAGTTTCTAGGCAGTAACCACTCCTACAGGGACAGGCAGGCTGCTCAGTGTTAACCACTGCCACTGGTGAACACAGAGACTTCCCTTTAGCCCAAGCAAGCACTGGCCTCCAAGAAACTCACAAACAGTTCAGAACAGCAACTCTGTAACTGAACTTTCTTTTAAATTATAGAAAGTGGGAAAATAGCAATAATTTTTTGTTTTTTTGTTTTTGTTTAAGGATAGCAGAGACACACAAGTAGCAAACTAGTCAGAACAGTGCAATAAATGACCCCAACACGCGTGTGCTAGGTCAGAGGCAGGAAAAATTCAATTTAAGAAAAAATAATATTAAATTAAGTGCAACACAAAAAATGCAGTAAACAGGCTCTAAGTATGTTCTAAATACTGTCTCTAACCCAGATAACAACTTTTGCAATCAAGAAAATGCCAAAAAGTAGGCGGCAATGCAGTTTTTCTAAGAAATAAATCAGAAGAAAATACTTAAAATCTCAAAAGTGGCTCCTTTCTTCTCTCAGCGTTTTCTCCTCTTGGTAGGTGCTTCAGCAACAACTATCAAGCCTGGAAAGACACCAAAACCACGCGGCCGCAGGGCTTTAACAGAGAGAGATCAAGGAGTTTGGAATTGACCCAAAATGGCCAATAAAACTACTTGATATGTGGGTATTGCTTTACATTAGTTTAACTGTCCTTTTACTGCTTTTAGATGTGTGACTGAAATTTAACTGTTGGAAGTTCTTTTGCAGGTACAATTTCCTCACAATTTTTGCAGCAGAAATCATCAGGGCAACTGTGTATTCAACACACAATACGAGAGAGAGAGAGAGAGAGAGAGAGACGGAGAGAGACAGACAGACAGAAAAATTAAACTAATTAGGATTGTTTAGTTGTTGAAATGGGTAAACAAGCTCATCACCAGAGCATGAAAGAACAGTACTATTAGGTCAAGATAAGTATTGTGCTGTGTTTCACTGCTGTGTATTTTAAATTTACAGCCTTTAAACAAGGAAATAAAAATAAACCAAAAGTGGAGCAGATTTCTCTGTTTAAGTTTTGGATACTTCCAGATTTTTCTTTCTTTTTTTCTTATTTTGCTGATATTATATTACATTCTGCTTTATTTTTAAAAAGTTCTTGCCTCAGGTCAGAAAAAATCCCCTTCCATTCACTGATTAAAAAGCAATTAATTCTAGATAATTAGAGAGAGGAGCTGGGAAACAGAATTTATCATTTATCAGCAGGTGCTGTGAGACTTCTGCTGGTGTGGGACTGCTTTGGCTTTTGCAACAGATTTCTCCCTTTATGGTTTCAGTACTTTTGTTTTGTAATTTTAACTTAATTATATTAGAGTTTGTTTTATTTTTAATTGTTTTACCTGAGGTTTTTAAACTTGGTGGATTTTGAGCCGCACACCCTTACTGTAAATCTGACTTTGGAGGCTCCTTCCAGTTTAATCTCATCTGCTCATTTTACTGGACACTGAAGGATCTAACTGAGAAGGCCTTCCACTTAGACTGTTAAAGCTTGAGATGTCTTCCGTTTCATTTCATCACACTAAGTGTACAATGCAATATTCAGAGTATTAATGCCCTTTTCCACCTTACCTTTAAAATCTGTAATACCTGGGACTAGAACACCAATTGTGGGAGAGCTTCCCTGGAATCAGCTTGGCAGTAGTGCTTTACTTTTGCTCCTGGTGAGACTGGGAGCAGCAGAGGGGCAGTATTTCCTAGCCTTCCTAAATGTTACCAATTCCGGGAGAGCCTGAAAATTGCTTCTTAGTAGTCATCTTGGAAGTAATGCTACTTCTCACACGGGGTGAGAGATGCAGGTATTTAATGCTATTGGAGGCAAAGCTATTAGATGAAGACACTACATATAATCAGGTTGTCAGTACCACCCCACAGTAAAACTATTGTATACAGATCAGACTAAACACACAGACATACATATGTTCTGGCTCTTAAAAGTAATTTACCTAAAATACAAAGGCCTCCTAAACGTAACCTAAGAAACAAGTACCAACAGTAAATTCGCAAATGCACAATACAGGCAGCACCCAACTTGAAGCATAAATCAAAGAGTTACAGTATCCAAATTTGAAAGCCCACAAGGCAGACCTCCAGACAATCCAATATCCTAGGCACAGGTGACTCCATAGTGAGGTACAGTGATGCATCACTCACCAGGCTGTGCAAGGAGGGGTCATGGTCAGGTACCTATCTGGTGCCAGGATTCGCTACATCACTAAAACATTCCCCAAGCCTTTGCACCACAAGTGCACATATGACACTGTTACAGTACATGTGGGTGTGAATGACTTGAGATGCAGTTCCCTGGACTATATGAAGACAGACATATAGTCCGGCAGTTGGAGTAGAAGGTTATGGTTGTGAGCTGTAGTTCTAGTGGAACAGGTTTGATTCCCTTGGTCTTCATTTGCCTGCTGTGTGACCTCGAGCAAGTCACTTAGCCAGAGAGTGCCTAGGGGTAACTTGGAATTTAGGCTGGGTTCCTCAATGGTCCCTGAACTGAAAGTCTAGTAACTACCTATTAATCTATGAACCTATGACATGATGGACCTCTAAGAATATGTGTCCAAGGCAGACATGAACCTAGCCTTAGCTGCCTTTTGCTATCACCAACAGTGATACCAGAAAACAAACAAAAAATTATTGAGTTGTAACTATTTACTCTAACATGTATGCCCAAAGATTTCTGGACTTCATCAGTACAGATTCTCTGGACACGTTAGTGTATATACCAAACATGGAGATAAACTCGGACTTGGTCCTCACCTGTATAGAACAGTTCTCCTCCCTACCAATTTTAACTCCCTTCCTGGTCAAATTGGACCACAAATCAATCCCATTCACCTTAAGACTGAAACCAGAAGCATCTTCAAATACCCTGATATTCATGGATTATGCCAAGCCTAATCTACTGAAACTGAACCATGACCCAACTAAATTGACCACCCGTTCCAACAGGATGACCCACTGCTGATGCGGAATTCCTTACTGAAGCCATGACCCGCCTAAATTCACCACCCCTTCCAACTGGATGACCCACTGCTGATGCGGAATTCTTTATCATCACATGGTATGCATATGTTAATGGCTGCATAGCATCATCGTTCCCATTCTGAAGCATATAGAATGCCAGACTCTGTGATGTAGCCCAAATATCAACAAGCTGTTAATAAAAGAAAAAATGGTTGCATGTAAATATAAATGTAACTTTTAAGATGCATAAAAGCTGTTGAAAAACTTATGAGGAAACTCCAGTCCTTGATCAAATCAACTAAAACTAGATACAAGGCAAACACTGCCACCCTATGAACCCACGAAAAGGACAACCATAACGCCTTCTTTAAGTACATTAGATATCTTAGAAACCATGCTAAGCATTGTGCAGAATTACTACTAAATTATATCACACACTCAGGAACAATGCCCAGCCCGGCGCAGAGCTAATTGTAAGTGATATCACACACAGGAACAATGTCCAGCACTGCACAGAGCTAATAGTAAGTGATATCACCTACTCAGGAACAATGCCCAGCACTGCACAGAGCTAATAGTAAGTGATATCACATACCCAGGAACAATGCCGAGCACTACGCAGAGCTAATAGTAAGTGATATCACATTCAGGAACAATGCCCAGCCCAGCACAGAGCTAATAGTAAGTGATATCACACTCAGGAACAATGCCCAGCCTGGCGCAGAGCTAATAGTATGCGATATCACCTACTCAGGTAAAATTCCCAGCACTGCACAGAGCTAATAGTAAGTGGTATCACATACCCAGGAACAATGCCCAGTACTACACAGAGCTAATAGTAAGTGATATCACCTACTCAGGAACAATGCCCAGCACTGCACAGAGCTAACAGTAAGTGATATCACCTACTCAGGGACAATGCCCAGCACTGCACAGAGCTAATACTATGTGATATCACATACTCAGGAACAATGCCCAGCACTGCACAGAGCTAATACTATGTGATATTACATACTCAGGGACAATGCCCAGCACTGCACAGAGCTAATAGTAAGTGATATCACATATTCAGGAACAATGCCCAGCACTGCACAGAGCTAATAGTAAGTAATATCACATGTTCAGGAACAATGCCCAGCACTGCACAGAGCTAATAGTAAGTGATATCACATACTCAGGGACAATGCCCAGCACTACACAGAGCTAATCGGACGTGATACATACTCAGGAACAATGCCCAGCACTGCACATAGCTAATAGTAAATGATATTACCTACTCAGGAACAATGCCCAACACTGCACAGAGCTAACAATAAGTGATATCACATACTCAGGAACAATGTCTGGCACTGTACAGAGCTAATAGTAAGTAGTATCACATACTCAGGAAAATGCCCAGCACCGCACAGAACTAATTGTAAGTGATATCACCTACTCAGGAACAATGCCCAGCACTGCACAGAGCTAATAGTAAGTGATATCACATACTCAGGAACAATGCCCAGCACTGCACAGAGCTAATAGTAAGTGATATCCCATACTCAGGAACAATGCCGAGCAATGCACAGAGCTAACAGTAAGTGATATCACCTACTCAGGGACAATGCCCAGCACTGCACAGAGCTAACAGTAAGTGATATCACATACTCAGGAACAATGCCCAGCACTGCCCAGAGCTAATAGTAAGTGATATTGCCTACTCAGGAACAGTGCCCAGCACTGCACAGAGCTAATAGTAGATAATATCACCTACTCAGGAACAATGCCCAGCACTGCACAGAGCTAATAGTAAGTGACATCACATACTCAGGAACAATGCCCAGCACTGCACAGAACTAATAGTAAGTGATATCACACACTCAGGAACAATGCCCAGTACTGCACAGAGCTAATAGTAAGTGATGCCACCTACTCAGGAACACTGCCCAGCACTGCACAGAGCTAATAGTAAATAATATCACCTACTCAGGAACAATGTCCAGCACTGCACAGAGCAAATAGTAAATGATATCACATACTCAGGAACAATGTCCAGCACTGCACATAGCAAATAGGAAATTATATCACCTACTGAGGAAAGATGCCCATCACTTCACAGAGCTAATAGTAAGTAATATCACATGTTCAGGAACAATGCTCAGCACTGCACAGAGCTAATAGTAAGTGATATCACATACTCAGGGACAATGCCGAGCACTACGCAGAGCTAATAGGATGTGATATCACATACTCAGGAAAATTGCCCAGCACTGCACAGAGCTAATAGTAAGTGATATCACATACTCAGGAACAATGCCCAGCACTGCACAGAGCTAATAGTAAGTGATATCACATACTCAGGAACAATGTCTGGTACTGCACAGAGCTAACAGTAAGTGGTATCACATACTCAGGAAAAATGCCCAGCACCACACAGAACTAATAGTAAGTGATATCACCTACTCAGGAACAATGCTCAGCACTGCACAGAGCTAACAATAAGTGATATCACATACTCAGGAACAATGTTTGGCACTACACAGAGCTAATAGTAAGTGATATCACATACTCAGGAAAAATGCCCAGCACTGCACAGAACTAATAGTAAGTGATATCAACTACTCAGGAACAATGCCCAGCACTGCACAGAGCTAACAGTAAGTGATATCACCTACTCAGGAACAATGCCCAGCAATGCACAGATCTAATAGTAAGTGATATCACCTACTCAGGAACAATGCCCAGCACTGCACAGATCTAATAGTAAGTGATATCACCTACTCAGGAACAATGCCCAGCACTGCACAGATCTAATAGTAAGTGATATGACATACTCAGGATCAGGAACAATGCACAGCACTGCACAGAGCTAACAGTAAGTGATATCACATACTCAAGAACAATGCCCTGAGCTGCACAGAGCTAATAGTAAGTGATATTACATACTCAGGAGCAATGTCCAGCACTGTACAGAGCTAATAGTAAGTGATATCACATACCCAGGAACAATGTCTGGCACTAAACAGAGTAACTATTAAGTGATATCACATACTCAAGGACAATGCCCAGCAGTGCACAGCGCAAATAGTAAGTGATATCACCTACTCAGGAACAATGCCCAGCACTGCACAGAGCTAACACTAAGTGATATCACCTACTCAGTTACAGTGCCCATCACTGCACAGAGCAAACAGTAAGTGATATCACATACTCAGGAACTTTGCCCAGCACTGTATAGAGCTAACAGTGAGTGATATAACATACTCAGGAACAATGCCAAGCAATGCACAGAGCTTATAGTAAGTGATATCCCATACTCAGGAACAATGCCCAACACTGCACATAGCTAATAGTAAGTGATATTGCATACTCAGGAACAATGCTCAGCACTGCACAGAGCTAATAGTAAGTGATATCATATATCCAGGAACGATGCCCAGGACTGCACATAGCTAATAGTAAGTGATATCCCCTACTCAGCAACAATGCCCAGCACTACACAGAGCTAATAGGACATGATATCACATACTTAGGAACAATGCCCACCACTGCACAGAGCTAACAGGACGTGATATCACATACTTTGAAACAATGCCCAGCACTGCACAGAGCTACCTGTAAGTGATATCACACACAGGAATAATGCCCAGCACTGCACAGAGCTAATAGTAAGTGGTATCACATACTCAGGAACAATGCCCAGCCCTGCACAGAGCTAATAGTAAGTGATATCACATACTCAGGAACAAGGCCCAACACTGCACAGAGCTAATAGTAAGTGATATCCCATACTCAGGAACAATGCCGAGCAATGCACAGAGCTTACAGTAAGTGATATGACATACTCAGGAACAATGCCCAGCACTGCCCAGAGCTAATAGTAAGTGATATTGCTCACTCAGGAACAGTACCCAGCACTGTACAGAGCTAATAGTAGATAATATCACCTACTCAGGAACAATGCCCAGCACTGCACAGAGCTAATAGTAAGTGACATCACATACTCAGGAACAATGCCCAGCACTGCACAGAACTAATAGTAAGTAATATCACATGTTCAGGAACAATGTCTGATACTGCACAGAGCTAACAGTAAGTGGTATCCCATACTCAGGAACAATGCCGAGCAATGCACAGAGCTAACAGTAAGTGATATCACCTACTCAGGGACAATGCCCAGCCCTGCACAGAGCTAACAGTAAGTGATATCACATACTCAGAAACAATGCCCAGCACTGCACAGAGCTAATAGTAAGTAATATCACATGTTCAGGAACAATGCCCAGCACTGCACAGAGCTAATAGTAAGTGATATCAACTACTCAGGAACAATGGCCAGCACTGCATAGAGCTAACAGTAAGTGATATCACCTACTCAGGAACAATGCCCAGCACTGCACAGAGCAAATAGTAAGTGATATCAGCTATTCAGGAACAATGCCCAGCACTGCACAGAGCTAACAGTAAGTGATATCACATACTCAGGAACAATGCACATCGCTGCCCAGAGCTAATAGTAAGTGATATCACCTACTCAGGAACAATGCTCTGCACTGCACACAGCTAATAGTAAGTGATATCACCTACTCAGGAACCATGCCCAGCACTGCACACAGCTAATAGTAAGTGATATCACATACTCAGGAACAATGCCCAGCACTGCACAGAGCTAATAGTAAGTGATATCACATACTCAGGAACAATGCCCAGCACTGTATAGAGCTAACAGTAAGTAATATCACATACTCATGAACAATGCTCAGCACTGCACAGAGCTAATAGTAAATGATATCACATACTCAGGTACAAAGGATAGCACTGCACAGAGCTAATAGTAAGTGATATCACATACTCAGGAACAATGCCCAGCACTGCACAGAGCTAATAGTAAGTGATATCACATACTCAGGAACAATGCCCAGCACTGCACAGAGCTAATAGTAAGTGATATCACATACTCAGGAACAATGCCCAGCACTGCACAGAGCTAACAGTAAGTGATATCACATACTCAGGAACAATGCCCAGCACTGCACAGAGCTAATAGTAAGTGATATCACATACTCAGGAACAATGCCCAGCACTGCACAGAGCTAATAGTAAGTGATATCACATACTCAGGAACAATGCCCAGCACTGCACAGAGCTAATAGTAAGTGATATCACATACTCAGGAACAATGCCCAGCACTGCACAGAGCTAATAGTAAGTGATATCACATACTCAGGAACAATGTCCAGCACTGCACAGAGCTAATAGTAAGTGATATCCCATACTCAGGAACAATGCCAAGCAATGCACAGAGCTAACAGTAAGTGATATCACATACTCAGGAACAATGTCCAGCACTGCACAGAGCTAATAGTAAGTGATATCACCTACTCAGGAACAATGCCCAGCACTGCACAGAGCTAATAGTAAGTGATATCACCTACTCAGGAACAATGTCCAGTACTGCACAGACCTAATAGTAAGTGATATCACATAGTCAGGAACAATGTCCAGCACTGCACAGAGCTAATAGTAAATGATATCACATACTCAGCAACAATGCCCAGCACTGCACAGAGCTAATAGTAAGTGATATCACATACTCAGGAACAATGCCAGCCCTGCACAGAGCTAATAGTAAGTGATATCACACACTCAGGAACAATGCCCAGCACTGCACAGAGCTAATGGTAAGTGATATCACATACTCAGGAACAATGCCCAGCACTGCACAGAGCTAATAGTAACTGATATTACCTACTGAGGAACAATGTCCAGCACTGCACAGACATAATATTAAGTGATTTCACATACTCAGGAACAATGCCCAGCATTGCACAGATGTAATAATTAGAGATATCAAATACTCAGGAACAATGCCCAGCACTGCACAGAACTAATAGTAAGTGATATCACATACTCAAAAACAATGCCCAGCACTGCACAGAGCTAATAGTAAGTGATATCACCTACTCAGGAACAATGCCCAGCACTGCACAGAGCAAAAAGTAAGTGATGCCACCTACTCAGCAACAATGCACAGAACTTCACAAAGTAATAGTAAGTGATATGACATACTCAGGAACAATACCCAGAACTGCACAGAGTTAATAGTAAGTGATATCACATACTCTGGAACAATGCCCAGCACTGCACAGAGCTAATAGTAAGTGATATCACATACTCAGGAACAATGCCCAGCACTGCACAGAGCTAATAGTAAGTGATATCACATACTCAGGAACAATGCCCAGCACTGCACAGAGCTAATAGTAAGTGATATCACATACTCAGGAACAATGCCCAGCACTGCACAGAGCTAATAGTAAGTGATATCACATATTCAGGAACAATGCCCAGCACTGCACAGAGCTAATAGTAAGTGATACCATATGCTCAGGAACTATGCCCAGCAGTGCACAGAACTAATAGTAAGTGATACCACATACTCAGAAACAATGCCCAGCACTGCACAGAGCTAATATTAAGTTATATCACATACTCAGGAACAATGCCCAGCACTGCACAGAGCTAATACTAAGTGATATCACATACTCAGGAACAATGCCCAGCACTGCACAGAGCTAATAGTAAGTGATATCACATACTCAGGAACAATGCCCAGCACTGCACAGAGATAATAGTAAGTGATATCACATACTCAGGAACAATGCCCAGCAATGCACAGAGCTAATAGTAAGTGATATCACCTACTCAGGAACAATGCCCAGCACTGCACAGAGCTAATAGTAAGTGATATCACATACCCAGGAACAATGCCCAGCACTGCACAGAGCAAATAGTAAGTGATATCACATACTCAGGAACAATGCCCAGCACTGCACAGAGCTAATAGTAAGTGATATCACCTACTCAGGAACAATGCCCAGCACTGCACAGAGCTAATAGTAAGTGATATCACCTACTCAGGAACAATGCCCAGCACTGCACAGAGCTAATAGTAAGTGATATCACATACTCAGGAACAATGCCCAGCACTGCACAGAGCTAATAGTAAGTGATATCACCTACTCAGGAACAATGCCCAGCACTGCACAGATCTAATAGTAAGTGATATCACATACTCAGGAACAATGCCCAGCACTGCACAGAGCTAATAGTAAGTTAGATCAGTTACTCAGGAACAATGCCCAGCACTGCACAGAGCTAATAGTAAGTGATGTCACATACTCAGGAACAATGCCCAGTACTGCACAGAGCTAATAGTAAGTGATATCACATACTCAGGAACAATGCCCAGCACTGCACAGAGCTAATAGTAAGTGATATCACATACTCAGGAACAATGCCCAGCCCTGCACAGAGCTAATAGAAAGTGATATCACATACTCAGGAACAATGCCCAGCACTGCACAGAGCTAATAGTAAGTGATATCACATACTCAGGAACAATGCCCAGCACTGCACAGAGCTAATAGTAAGTGATATCCCATACTCAGGAACAATGGCCAACACTGCACAGAGCTAATAGTAAGTGATGTCACATACTCAGGAACAATGCCCAGCACTGCACAGAGCTAATAGTAAGTGATATCACATACTCAGGAACAATGCCCAGCACTGCACAGAACTAATAGTAAGTGATATCACATACTCAGGAACAATGCTCAGCACTGCACAGAGTTAATAGAAAGTGATATTACATACTCAGGAACAATGCCCAGCACTGCTCAGATCTAATAGTAAGTGATATCACATACTCAGGAACAATGCCCAGCACTACACAGAGCTAATAGAAAGCGACATCACATACTTAGTAACAATGCCAAACTTTGCACTGAGCTAACAGTAAGTGATATCACACACAGGAATAATGGCCAGGACTGCACAGAGCTAATAGTAAGTGATATCACATACTCAGGAACAATGCCCAGCACTGCACAGAGCTAATAGTAAGTGATATCACATACTCAGGAACAATGCCCAGCACTGCACAGAGCTAATAGTAAGTGATATCACATACTCAGGAACAATGCCCAGCACTGCACAGAGCTAATAGTAAGTGATATCACATACTCAGGAACAATGCCCAGCACTGCACAGAGCTAATAGTAAGTGATATCACATACTCAGGAACAATGCCCAGCACTGCACAGAGCTAATAGAAAGTGATATTACATACTCAGGAACAATGCCCAACACTGCACAGAGTTAATAGCAAGTAATATCTCATACTCAGCAACAATGCCCAGCACTGCACAGAGCTAATACTAAGTAATATCACATACTCAGGAACAACGCCCAGCACTGCACAGAGCTAATAGTAAATGATATCACATACTCAGGAACAATGCCCAGCACTGCACAGAGCTAATAGTAAGTGATATCACATACTCAGGAACAATGCCCAGCACTGCACAGAGCTAATAGTAAGTGATATCACATACTCAGGAACAATGCCCAGCACTGCACAGAGCTAATAGTAAGTGATATCACATACTCAGGAACAATGCCCAGCACTGCACAGAGCTAATAGTAAGTGATATCACATACTCAGGAACAATGCCCAGCACTGCACAGAGCTAATAGTAAGTGATATCACATACTCAGGAACAATGTCCAGCACTGCACAGAGCTAATAGTAAGTGATATCACATACTCAGGAACAATGCCCAGCACTGCACAGAGCTAATAGTAAGTGATATCACCTACTCAGGAACAATGCCCAGCACTGCACAGAGCTAATAGTAAGTGATATCACCTACTCAGGAACAATGCCCAGCACTGCACAGAGCTAATAGTAAGTGATATCACATACTCAGGAACAATGCCCAGCACTGCACAGAGGTAATAGTAAGTGATATAAAATACTCATCAACAAAGCCCAGCACTGCACAGAGCTAATAGTAAGTGATATCACATACTCAGGAACAATGCTCAGCACTGCACAGAGCTAATAGTAAGTGATATCACATACTCAGTAACAATGCCCAGCACTGCACAGAGCTAATAGTATGTGATATCACATACACAGAATCAATGTCCAGCACTGCACAGAGCAAAAAGTAAGTGATGCCACCTACTCAGCAACAATGCCCAGCACTGCACAGAGCTAATAGTAAGTGATATCACATACTCAGGAACAATGCCCAGCACTGCACAGAGCTAATAGTAAGTGATATCACATACTCTGGCACAATGCCTATCACTGCACAGAGCTAATAGTAAATGATATCACATATTCAGGAACAATGCCCAGCACTGCACAGAGCTAATAGTAAGTGATATCACATACTCAGGAACAATGCCCAGCACTGCACAGAGCTAATAGTAAGTGATATCACATACTCAGGAACAATGCCCAGCACTGCACAGAGCTAATAGTAAGTGATTTCACATACTCAGGAACAATGCCCAGCATTGCACAGATGTAATATTTAGAGATATCAAATACTCAGGAACAATGCCCAGGACTGCACAGAACTAATAGTAAGTGATATCACATACTCAGGAACAATGCCCAGCATTGCACAGAGCTAATAGTAATTCATATCACCAACTCAGGAACAATACCTAGCACTGCACACAGTTAATTGTGATATCACATACTCAGGAACAATGCCAAGAATAGCATATAGCTAATACTAAGTGATATCACCTACTTAGGAACAATGCCTAGCACTGCACAGAGCTAATAGTAAGGGATATCACATACTCAGGAATAAAGCCCAGCACTGCACAGAGCTAATAGTAAGTGATATTGCATACTCGGGAACAATGCCATGCACAGCACAGAGGTAATAGTAAATGATATCACATACTCAGGAACAATGGTGAGCATTGCACATAGCTAATAGTAAGTGATATCACATACTCATGAACAATGCGCAGCACTGCACAGAGCTAATAGTAAGTGATATCACATACTCAGGAACAATGCCCAGCAGTACACAGAGCTAATAGTAAGTGATACCACCTTCTCAGGAACAATGCCCAGCACTGCACAGAGCTAATAGTAAGTGATATCACATACTCAGGAACAATGCCCAGGACTGTACAGAGCTAATAGTAAGTGGTATCACATACTCAGGAACAATGCCCAGCACTGCACAGTGCTAATAGTAAGTGATATCACCTACTCAGGAACAATGCCCAGCACTGCACAGAGGTAATAGTAAGTGATATCACCTACTCAGGAACAATGCCCAGCACTGCACAGAGCTAATAGTAAGTGATATCACATACTCAGTAACAATGCCCAACACTGTACAGAGCTAATAGTAAGTGGTATCACATACTCAGGATCAATGCCCAACACTGCACAGACCTAATAGTAAGTGATATTGCATACTCATTAGCAATGCCCAGTACTGCACAGAGCTAATAGTAAGTGATATCACCTACTCAGGAACAATGCCCAGCACTGCACAGAGCTAATAGTAAGTGATATCACCTACTCAGGAACAATGCCCAGCACTGCACAGAGCTAATAGTAAGTGATATCACCTACTCAGGAACAATGCCCAGCACTGCACAGAGCTAATAGTAAGTGATATCACATACTCAGGAACAATGCCCAGCACTGCACAGAGCTAATAGTAAGTGATATCACCTACTCAGGAACAATGCCCAGCACTGCACAGAGCTAATAGTAAGTGATATCACATACTCAGGAACAATGCCCAGCACTGCACAGAGCTAATAGTAAGTGATATCACATACTCAGGAACAATGCCCAGCACTACACACAGCTAATAGTAAGTGATATCACATACTCAGGAACAATGCCCAACACTGCACAGAGCTATTAGTAAGTGATATCACATACTCATGAACAATGCCCAGCACTGCACTGACCTAATAGTAAGTGATATCACATACTCAGGAACAATGCCCAGCACTGCACAGAGCTAATAGTAAGTGATATCACATACTCAGGAACAATGCCCAGCACTGCACAGAGCTAATAGTAAGTGATATCACATACTCAGGAACAATTCCCAGCACTGCACAGAGCTAATAGTAAGTGATATCACATACTCAGGAACAATGCCCAGCCCGGCGCACAGCTAATAGTAAATGATATCATCTACTCAGGGACAATGCCCAGAACTGCACAGAGCTAATAGTAAGTGATATCACATACTCAGGAACAATGCCCAGCACTGCACAGAGCTAATAGTAAGTGATATCACATACTCAGGAACAATGCCCAGCACTGCACAGAGCTAATAGTAAGTGATATCACATACTCAGGAACAATTCCCAGCACTGCACAGAGCTAATAGTAAGTGATATCTCATACTCAGGGACAATGCCCAGCACTACACAGACCTAATATTAAGTGATATCACATACTCAGGAACAATGCCCAGCACTGCACAGAACTAAGAGTAAGTGATACCACCTACTCAGTAACAATGCCCAGCACTGCACAGAGTTAGTAGTAAGTGAAATTACCTACTCAGGAACAATGCACAGCACTGCACAGAGCTAATAGTAAGTGATATTACATACTCAGGAACAATGCCCAGCACTGCACAGTGCTAATAGTATGTGACATCACCTACTCAAGAACAATGTTCAGCACTGCATAGAGCTAATAGTAAGTGATATTACATACTCAGGAACAATGCCCAGCACTGCACAGAGCTAATAGTAAGTGATGTCACATACTCAGGAACAATGCCCAGCACTGCACAGAGCTAATAGTAAGTGATGTCACATACTCAGGAACAACGCCAGCACTGCACAGAGCTAATAGTATGTGACATCACCTACTCAAGAACAATGTTCAGCACTGCATAGAGCTAATAGTAAGTGATATTACATACTCAGGAACAATGCCCAGCACTGCACAGAGCTAATAGTAAGTGATGTCACATACTCAGGAACAATGCCCAGCACTGCACAGAGCTAATAGTAAGTGATATCACATACTCAGGAACAATGCCCAGCACTGCACAGAGCTAATAGTAAGGGATATCACATACTCAGGAACAATGCCCAGCACTGCACAGAGCTAATAGTAAGTGATATCACATACTCAGGAACAATGTCCAGCACTGCACAGAGCTAATAGTAAGTGATACCACCTACTCAGGAACAATGCCCAGCACTGCACAGAGATAATAGTAAGTGATATAATCTGCTCAAGAACAATGACCAGTACTGCACAGAGCTAATATTAAATGATATCACATACTCAGGAATAATTCCCAGCACTGCAGAGAGGTAATAGTAAGTGATATCACATACTCAGGAACAATGCCCAGCACTGCACAGAGCTAATAGTATGTGATATCACATACTCAGGAACAATGCCCAGCACTGCACAGAGCTAATAGTAAGTGATATCACATACACAGACTCTATGTCCAGCACTGCACAGAGCAAAAAGTAAGTGATGCCACATACTCCGGAACAATGCTCAGCACTGCACAGAGCTAATAGTAAGTGATATCACATACTCAGGAACAATACCCAGCACTGCACAGAGCTAATAGTAAATGATATCACATACTCAGGAAAAATGTCCAGCACTGAACAGTGCTAATAGCAAGTGACATCACATACTCAGGAACAATGCCCAGCACTGCACAGAGCTAATAGTAAGTGACATCACATACTCAGGAACAATGTCCAGCACTGCACAGAGCTAATAGTAAGTGATATCACATAGTCAGGAACAATGTCCAGCACTGCACAGAGCTAATAGTAAATGATATCACCTACTCAAGAACAATGCCCTGAGCTGCACAGAGCTAATAGTAAGTGATATCACCTACTCAGGAACAATGCCAAGCAATGCACAGAGCTAATAGTAAGTGATATCCCCTACTCAGCAACAATGCCCAGCACTGCACAGAGCTAATACTATGTGATATCACATACTCAGGAACAATGATCTGCACTGCACAGAGCTAATATTAAGTGATATTACATAGTCAGGAACAATGCCCAGCACAGCACAGAGCTAATAGTAAATGATATCACATATTCAGGAACAATGCCCAGCATTGCACAGATGTAATAATTAGAGATATCAAATACTCAGGAACAATGCCCAGGACTGCACAGAACTAATAGTAAGTGATTTCAGACACTGAGGAAAAATTCCCTACACTACAAAGAGCTAATAGTAATTCATATCACCAACTCAGGAACAATACCTAGCACTGCACACAGTTAATTGTGATATCACATACTCAGGAACAATGCCCAGCACTGCACAGAGCTAATAGTAAGTGATATCACCTACTCAGGAACAATGCCCAGCACTGCACAGAGCTAATAGTAAGTGATATCACATACTTAGGAACAATGCCCAGCACTGTACAGAGCTAATAGTAAGTGATATCACATACTCAGGAACAAAGGCCCAACATTGCACAGACCTAATAGTAACTGATATCACATAAACAGGATCAATGGATAGCACTGCACAGAGCTAATAGTAAGTGATATCACATACTCAGGAACAATGCCCAGCACTGCACAGAGCTAATAGTAAGTGATATCACATACTCAGGAACAATGCCCAGCACTGCACAGAGCTAATAGTAAGTGATATCACATACTCAGGAACAATTCCCAGCACTGCACAGAGCTAATAGTAAGTGGTATCACATACTCAGGATCAATGTCCAGCACTGCACAGTGCTAATAGTAACTGATAACACCTACTCATGAACAATGCCCACAACTGCACAGAGCTAATAGTAAGTGATATCACATACTCAGGAATAATTCCCAGCACTGCAGAGAGGTAATAGTAAGTGATATAAAATACTCAGGAACAATGCCCAGCACTGCACAGAGCTAATAGTAAGGGATATCACATACTCAGGAACAATGCCCAGTCCTGCACAGCGCTAATAGTAAGTGATAAAACATACTCAGGAACAATGCTCAGCACTGCACAGAGTTAATAGCAAGTAATATCTCATACTCAGCAACAATGTCCAGCACTGCACAGAGCTAATACTAAGTAATATCACATACTCATGAACAATGCCCAGCACTGCACAGAGCTAATAGTAAGTGATATTACATACTCAGGAACAATGCCCAGCAATGCACAGAGTTAATAGTAAGTAATATCTCATACTCAGGGACAATGCCCAGCACTACACAGACCTAATATTAAGTGATATCACATACTCAGGAACAATGCCCAGCACTGCACAGAGCTAATAGTAAGTGATATCACCTACTCAGGAACAATGCCCAGCACTGCACAGAGCTAATAGTAAGTGATATCACCTACTCAGGAACAATGCCCAGCACTGCACAGAGCTAATAGTAAGTGATATCACCTACTCAGGAACAATGCCCAGCACTGCACAGAGTTAGTAGTAAGTGAAATTACCTACTCAGGAACAATGCCCAGCACTACACAGAGCTAATAGAAAGTGACATCACATACTTAGTAACAATGCCCAGCTTTGCACTGAGCTAACAGTATGTGATATCACACACAGGAATAATGCCCGGCACTGCACAGAGCTAACAGTAAGTGATATCACATACTCAGGAACAATGCCCAGCACTGCACAGAGCTAATAGTAAGTGATATCACATACTCAGGAACAATGCCCAGCACTGCACAGAGCTAATAGTAAGTGATATCACATACTCAGGAACAATGCCCAGCACTGCACAGAGCTAATAGTAAGTGATATCACATACTCAGGAACAATGCCCAGCACTGCATAGAGCTATCAGTAAGTGACATCACATACTCAGGAACAATGCCCAGCACTGCACAGAACTAATAGTAAGTGATATCACATGCTCAGGAACAATGCCCAGCACTGCACAGAGCTAATAGTAAGTGATATCACCTACTCAGGAACAATGCCCAGCACTGCACAGAGCTAACAGTAAGTGATATCACCTACTCAGGAACAATGCCCAGCACTGCACAGAGCTAATAGTAAGTGATATCACATACTCAGGAACAATGCCCAGCACTGCACAGAGCTAATAGTAAGTGATATCACATACTCAGGAACAATGCCCAGCACTGCACAGAGCTAATAGTAAGTGATATCACATGCTCAAGGACAATGCCCAGCACTGCACAGAGCTAATAGTAAGCGATATCACATACTCATGAACAATGCCCAGCACTCCACAGAGCTAATAGTAAGTGATATCACATACTCAGGAACAATGGCCCAGCATTGCACAGACCTAATAGTAAGTGATATCACATACTCAGGAACAATGCCCAGCACTGCACAGAGCTAATAGTAAGTGATATCACATACTCAGGAACAATGCCCAGCACTGCACAGAGCTAATAGTAAGTGATATCACCTACTCAGGAACAATGCCCAGCACTGCACAGAGCTAATAGTAAGTGATATCACATACTCAGGAACAATGCCCAGCACTGCACAGAGCTAATAGTAAGTGATATCACCTACTCAGGAACAATGCCCAGCACTGCACAGAGCTAATAGTAAGTGATATCACCTACTCAGGAACAATGCCCAGCACTGCACAGAGCTAACAGTAAGTGATATCACCTACTCAGGAACAATGCCCAGCACTGCACAGATCTAATAGTAAGTGATATCACCTACTCAGGAACAATGCCCAACACTGCACAGAGCTAATAGCAAGTGATATCACCTACTCAGGAACAATGCCCAGCACTGCAAAGAGTTAATAGTAAGTGATATCACATACTCAGGAACAATGCCCAGCACTGCACACAGCTAATAGTAAGTGATATCCCATACTCAGGAACAATGCCCAGCACTGCACAGAGCTAATAGTAAGTGATATCACATACTCAGGAACAATGCCCAGCACTGCACAGAGCTAATAGTAAGTGATATCACATACTCAGGAACAATGCCCAGCACTGCACAGAGCTAATAGTAAGTGATATCACATACTCAGGAACAATGCCCAGCACAGCACAGAGGTAATAGTAAATGATATCACAGACTCAGGAACAATGCCTTGCACTGCACAAAGCTAATACTAAGTGATACCACATACTCAGGAACAATGCCCAGCACTGCACAGAGCTAATAGTAAGTGATATCACATACTCAGGAACAATGCCCAGCACTGCATATAGTGTATAGTAAGTGATATCACATACTCAGGAACAATGCCCAGCAGTACACAGAACTAATAGTAAGTGATTTCAGACACTGAGGAAAAATTCCCCACACTACAAAGAGCTAATTGTAATTCATATCACCTACTCAGGAACAATGCCTAGCACTGCACAGAGCTAATAGTAAGTCATGCCTCCTACTCAGGTGCAATGCCAAACACTGCACAGAACTAATAGTAAGTGATATCACATACTCAGTAGCAATGCCCAGCACTGTACAGAGCTAATAGTAAGTGGTATCACATACTCAGGAACAATGCCCAGCACTGCACAGAGCTAATAGTAAGTGATATCACATACTCAGGAACAATGCTCAGCACTGCACAGAGTTAATAGAAAGTGATATTACATACTCAGGAACAATGCCCAACACTGCACAGAGTTAATAGTAAGTGATATCACATACTCAGGGACAATGCCCAGCACTGCACAGAGCTAATACTAAGTAATATCACATACTCAGGAACAACGCCCAGCACAGCACAGAGCTAATAGTAAATGATATCACATATTCAGGAACAATGCCCAGCACTGCACAGAGCTAATAGTAAGGGATATTACATACTCAGGAACAATGCCCAGCACTGCACAGAGCTAATAGTAAGTGATATCACATACTCAGGAACAATGCCCAGCACTGCACAGAGCTAATAGTAAGTAATATCACATGCTCAAGGACAATGCCCAGCACTGCACAGAGCTAATAGTAAGTGATATCAACTACTCAGGAACAATGCCCAGCACTGCACAGAGCTAATAGTAAGTGATATCACCTACTCAGGAACAATGCCCAGCACTGCATAGAGCTATCAGTAAGTGACATCACATACTCAGGAACAATGCCCAGCACTGCACAGAACTAACAGTAAGTGATATCACACACTCAGGAACAATGCCCAGCACTGCACAGAGCTAATAGTAAGTGATATCACATACTCAGGAACAATGCCCAGCGCTGCACAGAGATAATAGTAAGTGATATCACATACTCAGGAACAATGCCCAGCACTGCACAGAGCTAATAGTAAGTGATATCACCTACTCAGGAACAATGCCCAGCACTGCACAGAGCTAATAGTAAGTGATATCACCTACTCAGGAACAATGTCCAGCACTGCACAGAGCTAATAGTAAGTGATATCACCTACTCAGGAACAATGCTCAGCACTGCACAGAGCTAATAGTAAGTGATATCACATACTCAGGAACAATGCCCAGCATAGCACAGAGCTAATAGTAAGTGATATCACCTAGTTAGGAACAATGCCTAGCACTGATATCACATACTCAGGAACAATGCCCAGCACTGCACAGAGCTAACAGTAAGTGATATAACATACTCAGGAACAATGCCAAGCAATGCACAGAGCTAATAGTAAGTGATATCACATAAACAGGATCAATGCCCAGCACAGCACAGAGCTAATAGTAAATGATATCACATACTCAGGTACAATGGATAGCACTGCACAGAGCTAATAGTAAGTGATATCACATACTCAGGAACAATGCCCAGCACTGCACAGAGCTAATAGTAAGTGATATCACATACTCAGGAACAATGCCCAGCACTGCACAGAGCTAATAGTAAGTGATATCACCTACTCAGGAACAATGCCCAGCACTGCACAGAGCTAATAGTAAGTGATATCACATACTCAGGAACAATGCCCAGCACTGCACAGAGCTAACAGTAAGTGATATCACCTACTCAGGAACAATGCCCAGCACTGCACAGAGCTAATAGTAAGTGATATCACCTACTCAGGAACAATGCCCAGCACTGCACAGATCTAACAGTAAGTGATATCACCTACTCAGGAACAATGCCCAACACTGCACAGAGCTAATAGTAAGTGATATCACCTACTCAGGAACAATGCCCAGCACTGCACAGATCTAATAGTAAGTGATATCACCTACTCAGGAACAATGCTCAGCACTGCACAGAGCTAATACTAAGTGATATCACATACTCAGGAACAATGCCCAGCACTGCACACAGCTAATAGTAAGTGATATCACCTACTCAGGAACAATGCCCAGCACTGCACAGAGCTAATAATAAATGACATTACATACTTAATAACAATGCCCAGCACTACACAGAGCTAATAGAAAGTGACATCACATACTTAGTAACAATGCCCAGCACTGCACAGAGCTAATAGTAAGTGATATCACATACTCAGGAACAATGCCCAGCACTGCACAGAGCTAATAGTAAGTGATATCACATACTCAGGAACAATGCCCAGCACTGCACAGAGCTAATAGTAAGTGATATCACATACTCAGGAACAATGCCCAGCACTGCACATAGCTAATAGTAAGTGATATTCCCTACTCAGCAACAATGCCCAGCACTACACAGAGCTAATAGGACATGACATCACATACTTAGGAACAATGCCCAGCACTGCACAGAGCTAATAGTAAATGACATCACATACTTAGTAACAATGCCCAGCACTGCACAGAGCTAATAGTAAGTGACATCACATACTTAGTAACAATGCCCAGCACTGCACAGAGCTAACAGTAAGTGATATCACCTACTCAGGAACAATGCCCAGCACTGCACAGAGCTAATAGTAAGTGATATCACCTACTCAGGAACAATGCCCAGCACTGCACAGAGCTAATAGTAAGTGATATCACCTACTCAGGAACAATGCCCAGCACTGCACAGAGCTAATAGTAAGTGATATCACCTACTCAGGAACAATGCCCAGCACTGCACAGAGCTAATAGTAAGTGATATCACCTACTCAGGAACAATGCCCAGCACTGCACAGAGCTAATAGTAAGTGATATCACATACTCAGGAACAATGCCCAGCACTGCACAGGACTAATAATAAGTGATACCACCTACTCAGGAACAATGCCCAGCACTGCAAGGAGCTAATAGTAAGTAATATCACCTACTCAGGAACAATGTCCAGCACTGCGCCGAGCTGATAGTAAGTGATATCACATACTTAGGAACAATTCCCGGCACTGCACAGAGCTGATAGTAAGTGATATCACATACTTAGGAACAATTCCCGGCACTGCACAGAGCTAATAATAAGTGATATCACATACTCAGGAACTATGCCCAGCAGTGCGCCGACCTAATAGTAAGTGATGTCACCTACTCAGGAACAATGCCCAGCACTGCACAGAGCTAATAGTAAGCGATATCACATACTCAGGAACAATGCCCAGCACTGCACAGAGCTAATAGTAAGTGATATCACATACTCAGGAACAATGCCCAGCACTGCACAGAGCTAATAGTAAGTGATATCACATACTCAGGAACAATGTCCAGCACTACACAGAGCAAATATTAAGTGATATCACATACTCAAGGACAATGCTCAGCACTGCACAGAGCAAACAGTAAGTGATATCACATACCCAGGAACAATGCCCAGCACTGCACAGAGCTAACAGTAAGTGATATCACCTACTCAGGAACAATGCCCAGCACTGCACAGAGCTAACAGTAAGTGATATCACATACTCAGGAACAATGCCCAGCACTGCACAGAGCTAATAGTAAGTGATATCACATACTCAGGAACAATGCCCAGCACTGCCCAGAGCTAATAGTAAGTGATATCACATACTCAGGAACAATGCCCAGCACTGCACAGAGCTAATAGTAAGTGATATCACATACTCAGGAACAATGCCCAGCACTGCACAGAGCTAACAGTAAGTGATATCACATACTTAGGAACTTTGCCCAGCACTGCACAGAGCTAACAGTAAGTGATATCACATACTCAGGAACAATGCCCAGCACTGCACAGAGCTAATAGTAAGTGATATCACATACTCAGGAACAATGCCCAGCACTGCACAGAGCTAATAGTAAGTGATATCACATACTCAGGAACAATGCCCAGCACTGCACAGAGCTAACAGTAAGTGATATCACATACTCAGGAACAATGCCCAGCACTGCACATAGCTAATAGTAAGTGATATCCCCTACTCAGCAACAATGCCCAGCACTACACAGAGCTAATAGGACATGATATCACATACTTAGGAACAATGCCCAGCACTGCACAGAGCTCACAGGATGTGTTATCACATACTTAGGAAGAATGCCCAACACTGCACAGTGCTACCTCTAAGTGATATCACACACAGGAATAATGCCCAGCAGTGCACAGAGCTAATAGTAATTGATATCACCTTCTCAGCAACAATGCCCAGTACTGCACAGAGCTAACAGTAAGTGGTATCACCTACTCAGGGACAATGCCCAGCAATGCACAGAGCTAAGAGTAACTGATATCACCTACTCAGGAACAATGCTCAGCACTGCACAGAGCTAATAGTAAGTGATATCACCTACTCAGGAACAATGCCCAGCACTGCACAGAGCTATTAGTAAGTAATATCACCTACTCAGGAACAATGCCCAGCACTGCACAGATGTAACAGTAAGTGATATCACATACTCAGGATCAATGCCTAGCACTGCACAGAGCTAATAGTAAGTGATATCACATACTCAGGAAAAATGCCCAGCACTGTACATAGCTAATAGTAAATTACATCACATACTTAGTAACAATGCTCAGCACTGCACAGAGATAATAGTAAGTGACATCGCATAATTAGTAACAATGCCCAGCACTGCACAGAGCTAATATTAAATGACATCACATACGTAGTAACAACACCCAGCACTACACAGAGCTAATAAGTGACATCACATACTTAGTAACAATGTCCAGCTTTGCAGAGAGCTAACAATAAGTGATATCACCCACAGAAATAATGCCCGGCAGTGCACACAGCTAATAGTAAGTGGTATCACATACTCAGGAACAATGCCCAGCACTGCACATAGCTAAGAGTAAGTGGTATCACCTACTCAGGGACAATGCCCAGCACTGCACAGAGCTAAGAGTAAGTGATATCACCTACTCAGGAACAATGCCCAGCACTGCACAGAGCTATTAGTAAGTAATATCACCTACTCAGGAACAATGCCCAGCACTGCACAAAGGTAATAGTAAGTGATATCACATAATCAGGAACAATGCCAAGAACTGTACAGAGCTAATAGTAAGTGATATCACCTACTCAGGAACAATGTCCATCACTGCACAGAGTTAACAGTAAGTGATATTACCTACTCAGAAACAATGCCCAGCACTGCACAGAGCT
This sequence comes from Protopterus annectens, assembly GCF_019279795.1. Lineage (NCBI taxonomy): Eukaryota > Metazoa > Chordata > Ceratodontiformes > Protopteridae > Protopterus > Protopterus annectens. The sequence continues at coordinate 1,874,306,838 of NC_056732.1, forward strand.
AACAGTAAGTGATATCACCTACTCAGAAACAATGCCCAGCACTGCACAAAGCTAACAGTAAGTGATACCACCTACTCAGGAACAATGCCCAGCACTGCTCAGAGCTAATACTAAATGGTATCACATATTTAGACACAGAAGAGGAAATTAGTCTTTATGCAGATAAATTTGCCTCTAATTTCATCCCCTTCCTCTCCTACATTCCAAGACTCTCATCTACACACCCTCAAATCTCCCATCAACATGTCCTGAAGGCCCTATCCAAGGCCAGGAACACTGCTTATATGGGGCTGCTGGCTGCTTACTGGCCATCCTAAAACAGGACCTGTCATACCTGGTACAGAGGTGATTCATTGTTAGTGTCCAAACAGGCTTTCTGCTGATTGAGTGGAGGGCAGCAAATGTCATCTCTTTGCACAAAGGAAGGACATCAACAAACCCTGAGCATTATAAACCCAAATGTCTGACCAGCCTGATATGTATGGCTGTGGAAGAGATCATTCTAGAATTAATAAATAAGGACATAGGTAACCTGCAAACTCTTGACCTAAGCCACTTCAGTTTTGTAAAAGGGACACCCTGCCTAATTAGTCTGGTTGACTTCTTTGATAAGGCTACCGAAACGGGTCTACTTCACTATGTTGAAAGCCGACAATATCGAAGATGATATTGTCGGCACCACAACATCGAAAGTGCAGAACATTGTGCAGGTAAATGGAAATCTCCGTAGGGGGAGATTTCCATTTACCTCTATGTATTGCAGTCTCGGAGTTGGACTATTTAAGTAGGGGGTGTGTGAGGGGTGCAGGGGAGCTTGCCACCTGTCTACACTTGTTAGTTTTTATTTTTTTTTGTTTTTTTTTTAAACTTTCTTCAATGTTTTACTACATCGATCACTAGAGGTCAACCTTTAGGGATTCAATGTAGTAAGATTTCGATAACGTGATATAGAAGCACTGAAACAGTGACAGAGGGTAAATCAATACATGCTGCATATGTAGACCTTTCAAAGGCATTCAACACCATCCCACACTCAGGAATCATAGATAAAGTATCCCAGCTAAATGTTATTCCCTGTGTAACTTCAGTGGGTAGCAAATTAGCTCACAAATAGAACACAAGAAATTAGGGTAGGCAGTTCTACTTCCCCAAGAAGAAATGTCACTAGTGGTGTACCACAGGGTTCAGTCCTTGGATCACTTCTCGTTGGAATTTACTTCTCAGAGGTCAAAACTACTGTTAATCATTTATGGCTAACCAGTTTGCAGATGAGAGTAAACTTGGTGCCATCATAAACTCCCTAGAGGACATCACAATCCTATAAAAGGGCCTTTCCCAAAACACTAGCCGGTGTCAAAACCTAAAATGCCAAGAAATGTATGATTGTATCCTTTGGCAAGCAATAAGCCCCTTGTAATGTTCACACTGATAACATACCATTTAAAACTGAGCTAGTAGTTACTGGGAACCTGTACTGACAACAAACTGTCCTTTGATCACTAAGCATCCGCTGTTGTAACAAACTACTTTTTCATTACAGAATTTATTACTAAGGGTATGCACCAAGATCCAGGGATGTGATCATTCTGTTCTGTTCAGCACTCATCAGGCTGGTCACTGAGTATAACGCCCCCTTCAGTATGTACCTGTTCAAACATTTGACACAACATGAATGCCCACAATGCTGCTTTAATAAGAAAATCAAAGGCCTAAATAATCTCTTCTCAGTGTCATACAGGCTAATGAGTGGCAATCGTTGCCTTGCCTTGCATGCATAGCCTCAACAGAGCGTATCCTGTCAGACCTATTTTACACTTGTAAATCCAAAGGGGGCATAAACATCAGCTTAAGACATCTAACTCTCTTTTGCAACATAAATAGAACATATCGTTGGAGGGATAGCAATGTATCACAGAAATTACCACTTCTTTGAAAACATCTTTTTCTGCATGCAAAACAAAATACTTCTCTTACCTTATTCACATGTAAACTGGATGAAAGGATGGGTAACCACAAATTCTACCCTCATGTCTCCGAACATGTAAATGTTCTGCTTGTCTCTGGGTTATTTATACTTAATATAAGGGCTAAAATCTTCATGGGAATGTGAGGCCAAACTTCTAAGGATCTTCATGGATCAATGGCCTAGTAAGTACCTATGGACCTAGTAAGTACTTATGGACCTATTCTATCGTTCTCCTGTTGTATGCCCACAGCCTGCTCCTCCACTCCTTGCTCTACTCTCTCCTCCCCCAGGGAAGTCTGGGGTTGCCTTTCCCTCCATTTGTCCCCAAGGATGGCCATTACACAGGACAAACATGGGGGGTTGAGGGTTGGGATAATGTCAAGCTGTTTACCTCACAGACACAAGGTACAGGATTTTAATTTTAAGACTTCTGCAGTGTGAGCAGCTAATTCACAGTGCTATATAGTGTTCACAGGGATAGCCAGGGATTCAAATCTGGCAATGTACAAGTGATGTATGTGTGTGCAGCAATACTGATAGGACTGCATTACCTAACAGATGGTGATATGGTCAACTCATACTTTTGTGAACACTGACATAGATAAACAATTAGGCCAGCTAGCCAAGGTGGTATAGCATGAGGCTCTTAATCTCAAGGTCATGGGTTCTTGCCCCACACTGGGGGAGTCCCTTTGGGCTGGTGTGGTATAATGATAGAGCACTGGACACCCAAATACAGGTATGTGAGTTTAAGGCCCAATCTATTTTTTCATTCTTTCTGTGAAATGGGCCTGTAGCTCAGTGGTAGAACATTTGCATTTGAGATTGCAGACCAAGATGTCCCTGATTCAAGTTCGGGTGCCTTCTGGTATGGTGGCTTTTGGGGGGTGGGCAGGCAGAATGGTTTAGGACCTTACTTCACACATAAAAGGAGTGAGCCTGACCTCTGATTATTGACTAGGTCTGTAATAGGCTGCTGAGTGATAGCCTAGTATTTAACTATGAACCTATGAATAAGTGGCTGAAAACTATTGTATCCAGACTCTACAGAAGTCCCTTCTTATTCCCACCCATACTGCAGTCTGTTCCCCTGACAGATGTCCCACTCAATCAGAAAGTTGCGGTGAGAAAAGAGACACTGAATCTCATTCATAAAAGAGCTGTCCTACAGGTCCAACCAATCAGCAAGGGCTAGCTTGTACTGAAGGTTCTGTGTGGTACCTAAGGAAACAAAGGACCTCTGGAATATCTTGGACTTAAATGGCCTAAACCACTTAATTCCAAAAGATCCCTTTCACATGGTAATAGTGCAGTGTGAAGACTGAGTGTGCAGAGCCCTTTTCACATGGTAATAGTGCAGTGTGAAGACTGAGTGTGCAGAGCCCTTTCACAAGGTAATAGTGCAGTCTGGAGACTGAGTGTGCTCTTTGGGCCCCCAGAATGCCCGCTTACACATACACATGATAAATGAGTCTAAGTTATTCCTTTGTTTCCATATAGGAGCCAGTCATTTTCAATTTTAGACTCTTCCATTTGGTTTTACTTTAGCCCACAGGGTGTTCACTAAGTGTACACCATTAGCTGCAGAACACATAGACACAGAGTCCCCTGGTCTTCTCTTACCAGGAGGACTGGCTCATGGTAGCCCCAATGATGGCCTGACTCAAGCCTTGAGGAAGTACCTCCTGTCACTATTTTAGTCCTTAAAGATTACAGAGATCCCTGAGAAACCCCATCTGGTACCTACACAGTCAGATGCCAGGTGGATACAGTCTTCTTGAGCTAATCTTCTCCTAGACAGAATTCTTTCTCTTCAGCTCATAGTATGTCAAATTCTTCAAAGCCAGTCCATTTTGGCCACCAACTGTATTCAGTATTTAGTCTCATTGCAGCCCTATCTAAATGGTTTCAAAGATGCAAGGAGCACATAAGTTAATGGCTATACATGTGCAACCATTCTGTGGGCAGACTCTTCCAAGCCCCTTCCCCAGTGAAAACAGATGCCTCTACTCTAGTGTGATGGGGCATTTTCAGGAACAGATTGCCCAAGCCCCATGGTCACAGACAGATGCCTTGCTGCTCATAACTATTCTTGAGATGAGGGTAGGCCTCACTAATGGTGGTAGTCCTCACCCTACAGGCATTCCAGGATTTCTCTTGCAGTTATTCCAGTGTTCCTTCCCTTAAGGTGTTCTCACCAACCACATTGACAATATTGCTGTGGATTGGCACCTCTCCAAGCAGGGAGGAGTGCATTCACTCTTGTTGGGAGGCTATGAGACTTTGGGAATGGGTATTTGCAACAAACTGTCTTCTCAGCCATAATGTTGGAGAAAACACTTTTTTAGCAGACTAACTGAATGATTATTTGTTGATGTCCCATAAATGGTAGTTCAGACAGTCTGTTGTGCGTAGGCTGTTCCATCTCTGGGGGTCATGGGAAGCCTTACTGCAACCTCTTTCCCTCTCCAGCTAACTCAAAATGCAACAACTTTGTTTCTCTTCTTCTTTCTCTAGAGGATGCAGCAGAGATGCTGTTGTCTAGAAGCACCACTGGGTCTCTTCCATACTTCCCATTTTCCATTAGTCTTACATTTCATGCACAAAGCTAAAGTAATCCTGAAAACATCCTTTGAATCCCAGAAAATGTGGTTTCCATTACTAAAACCTTATGTTCTGGAAAGGCCTGTATGTCTGAGACCAGTTAGGAGACTTGTGTCTCCCCTATTTGTCAAGCCTCACTCACATCATTACTACTCCTCTGGCTGACAGCATCACCTTCTCCACTTTCAGTGACAGAGACTGTTTTTACCCAGAAATTGTGTTCCAAATTCTTACCTCTGCTCATAAACTGAAATAAACAAATCTTATAAGAGTAGATATTGTTTCCATTTGTGCCAAGATCTAGAGCACAGATCCATTCCCAGTCCCATTTCCATCTATCTACAAGGCGAAACTGGAACACAATAAGAGCAGGCTAAATGTTGAAAATAATTTAATATACTCCCAATAAAATAAGTGCTTTCGGTGGAAAAAATATGCCGCCTTCTTCAGACTACACAGCAGAGTAAAGAAAACAGGTTTTTATAAAAGATACAGGGTAATTGGCCAATAGATGTAAAATGCATTCTTCTATTAAGCATTGTCATGGAAACCTTAAAGAAGTCTTAACTACATAGTGAAAACTTCTATCCTGTTATAAAGTGCTAGTGAAACATTGACATAAACGTAATTCTAAAAGTTAACATTTCCTTCACATGTTAACTAGATCGCAAAAATTGTTCATTTTACTTAGACAGCATATATTGAACCATGTCAGAGGTACATAAGCATTGAGAAATTGTGCTATATGTCATCCAAATACAAAACCCACAAAATTTCAAATGTTTCATGCATCAAAAAACATTCGGATTTAATTCCAAAATGACATGGTATGAGCTATCAAGTCATATCTGTCTACTCACGATAAACAAGCGTTTCCTTAAATAAAAATAAGTATAAAAATAACGCTCGTTTAAGGATCGCATTAACTTGCGTGAGGTAATTTAGATCACGCTTAAATTGCTGTAAACCTTATTTGTGAGAAGTATGTGAACCCAGGGCAACATTCCTATATATACATACGTGTGATATTAACAACAAATAAGAGATGTAACTAGTGATAATGTTAAGCCTTGCACGGCATGTATTCGAATATTAAAAATATCTACATAAACCTCTATTAGTTTTTACTTGAAGATTAAAAAATGAATGGTTTATATATATATATATATATATATATATATATATATATACACATGTATTGTAAATGTGACCTGAACAAAAATTGAAATAAATAAATAAATACATAGGCTTCACAACAGAAGAAGATAACTTGTATTCATCTATTGTATGCTAGCCATTTGAGTACACATTTTATGGAAAGAGACTCATTGATGCCCGGTGTTAAATGGGCTCTAGTGCGGATTTGCCACAAGAGTTCATCTATTTCCAGACGGACCTACCAAGGTCCACCCCGAATGTCTGATATTCATTGCTGTAATATAACAAAACTAAATGTATGGCCACTATGTTCCAAAATGTGTTTTGCAAGGGCGTTATTTTCATCTTTTTTGAAGATGGCATGCGTGTGTTCATATATCCTAGTTTTAAGCTTACGTTCTGTTTTTCCAAAATAGAAAGCCTTACAATGGTTGCATACTGCTGCATAAACCACTGATTTTGTTTCACAGATGAAGTGGCTGTTGATCTTGAAATCTTTGCCATTGATAGAAAAGTGTGTGCCAACTTTAATGTGTTTACATTGGTTACATGCACCACATTTGTGCATCCCACTTAACCGATTGGAAAAATGATTTTTCTTAGTTGTCTCTAATATGGTCTTCAGATTGTCGCCCCTTCTATAAGTCAATTTAGGTTTTTCGCCCAATAATGTAGCTAAACCCTTGTCATATTTTCTGACTTCCCAGTTTTTGTTAATGATTTCAATGATTTTATAAAAATCTAAAGAGTAAGTGTGCAGGAAGCTACTACAGAAATTATTCTGTTTGGGCGTAGTAGTCCTGGTGGTTTCCACTGATGTTGTAGAGATGTCAAGATTGACATCCAACTGTTCAAGACCCCTAGTTGCAATTAGAGGGAAAAAATGTCCCTCCTCACGTTTGCGAGCGACCTCTAAAATAATGCCATTAATTAAGTTCAATGGATACCCTCTAGATAGAAACATTTTCATCAATTTACTACATTCAACTTGAAAGTCACAATCGTCTGTGACCATCCGTGCTGCTCTGACTATTTGTCCTTTAATGACAGATCTTTTTTGATGGTATGGATGGTTACTTGTGAAATGTAGTAAAGAATTAGAGTACGTAGGCTTTCTATATATTGTACTCTTGAACCTATTATTGATAGGATCCTTAGACAAGAGAATGTCTAAGTAATTCATTTCACTATCCGAGATGCTAAACGTAAACTGGAGGAACTCTGTCATGTTAGTGATTCTCTCAATAAATGATGGAATAATTTCCTTGTCACCTTTCCAAATACAAAAAATGTCGTCCTGGTACCTAGTGTACTTGTTGTTTCTGATATCTCCTAAATGCTCAGTGATACGAATGCGCAACTGTCTAGAAGTTTGACCAATGTAAAATGCCCGACATGTACACGTGGCCAAATAGATCACCCAGTCCATGCTGCAATTGGCAAAATGATTAATGTTGAATATCCTGCCTGTATTTTTGCTAGTGAATTCCTTAGTTGTGAATATATATTTACAAAAAGAGCAGTGACCACAAGGATGACAGCCAATTAATCTATCTCCTAGTAGAGTAATCTGGGACATACAAACATCCTGAGGTATGATTCTTTTGTAATGTGAGAAATGTGATCCTAAAGTTTTGCCTTTGTGATAGGAATAGAGACATCTGTCATCTAACCACTTAGCCAATTGTGTGTTGGTTCGCAGTATATTCCAATGATTACTGATTATGTCCTGTAATTGATAGGTGTTCCTGCCAAAAGTAGTTACTAGTCTGAGTGATTGGACTGAGGACTGGGCAGTCCTGTCTTTATAGCCTGCTCTTTTTGTAAATATATATTCTCTGAGCATTTAGGAGCTATCAGAAATGCTAGGGCTACTAATGCTCTGTATAAACATACTGTTGTACACAAAATGGCTCAATTTTCTTTCATTTGCATTGACAAGATTGTTGGTCACAGAGCATTTAAAACTGGATGGCATAAACTGTTAAACAGCAAGAAAACCAAATGGATAATTAAATTAGGTGGTTTGTTTCCACCAGGTCTTAATGGCAAGTTTTGAAAAACTATCTGTCAATAGCATGTTAATATTGTTACATAAATTCTTATCTTTTATTCTGACCTTGACATAAGTTTCACTGGTCCAATATCATTATCATCATTATAATTTAACAATATGTTTTCAGTATTCCAATTTTGGAATACATACTAGTTTTAAACTATGATGGTTTAGTGCTGGGTACATTTCTCTTTTTTCCACTGTTCTATCTTACTTACATGTTGTGGTCATGAATTAAATTACTGTTTTGTTTATATTTTATTTAAACAGGAAATGATGTCATATTATTCATTTGAATTACCTATAAATAGGGATTGTTTAATCATTTTGACCATACCACTGAAGAAAGCTATTTGCTGAAACCGGTCTGGTTAATAATAAACAAATTCTCTGCTACACCTACTCGGGGTGCTGGATTTTTTCTTTTGTATTCATGGTTGGTTTATCCATGCATCAACCGTACATGCTAGCCTGCTCTCTTGTACATGTTCCTTTTTGCTGGCCGTTGGTGTCTGAGGGTGAAGCGTTTTGGCAGTGGATTCAGTATTTGTGGTGAGGATTCTTTTTCCCCCCGACTTGTGGAGCTATACCAGCGTAACCATCAGTGACTTTTGGACCAGTGGAGACTGTCTTTCATTCGCTTTTTATATTCTACCAATTTTTTATTTATTTAACATTTTTTTGCCATACTGTGTCTTGGTTTTTCATTTTCAACGCATACACAGTAGTCGGACACCATCTTGGGTTGATTTCGATCATCATTTCAACTAACCATTTGGATTATTACAATTTTACAATGCCTATCCAGGTTTTGGAACTAAGAACATTTTTTGGATTATTTGGTTGTGATCTCTTTGGGACATATTTGTTGCAACATTATCTACCTGGTGTCCACATTATTTCGAAGGATACAAGTACTGTTTTTCTCATTTAATGTACTATTTCTTTGAAACCTAATATATGAAAAATCTTGTCTGACAAATTATCATGGCATCCTATTATATGGAGGGAATGTGATTTATATTTTATTAATATATTATTATTTTGTCTGGGGCTGTTGCAGTAGTAAGGTGTATACTGATGGTAATATCCATAGATCAGATCTGTCTATACGTTTATGTTTAACAGGGAATACCATAGCTTATGCCCTTTTTTTGATTTGACGAGGTAGTTATAGACAGCGCATTCTATTTGAACACTGGCTGTTCATTTTTTGTTTAATTGTGGACCTTTTTGTTGCAAACAAGTTATTGTTTCCAGTTCGTCGTCAAGTTATTGAGTACAACATCTGAACGGGATTTTGTAAATCAAGCCAGGAGGTCTTTATACTAACTTTGAGGATATGATTATACATTGCTCTGTCGTTGTGACTGGGAATACCACCATTTTTATAAATTGGTCCTTTTCTGAACAAGTACTTCGAGCTCCAGGACGCAAGCACTTTCATTTGACATTTAATCATTATTACAAGTGCTTGGTCTGAATTGGACTGGTTTATCAGATGTATTCAACGAATAATTTAAAGTCATCATGTATCTTGTTTCTTTTCTGTACAAGTTCTGTTGTTTTATAGTCTTGCACTCTCTGCCTTATAGTACTATACGCAGAGTTAACTGTGGAAGCCTTTCGCTTTTGATGTAATACAATTTTATTGGTTTTGCCAACATATTACAGTTAAGGGCTGTGTTGTTACATGATATATAAATTGTAGGTTATAATTTTGAATGTCTTTGCAGTTTATACGCTTGTGTTCAGAGGGACACAGCACAACTATAGCAACTGCCTGTGTAACAAGTTAAACATCTCCTTTTTTTGGATAAGACATAGATATATAATATGTAACACCATATCATTTGCTGATATTGAGCCCTTGGGTCATTTTGTGTGCTTAATATTGTTTTGTGTGCTTAATATCTTCTCAAGGTTAGTTGGGTATATTAATACAATAGCGTTGCCTTGGTGACTTTTAAAACAATATTGTAATGACTGATGTTGTTTTTTGATTAGGTATAGGCATATCTGAAGCACATTCTCATCAGATCTTATTTATTAGGGTCTCTTGCATAGCACTATGGTCAGGTGTTACATATTTATCTCTGCCTTTTTATTATAGTGGTATCTGCATTGTGGCAAGGACCTTTTGCCTTTAATATTGATCAAAGTGTGTAGCCATTTGGATTTCATAACTTGTTTATGTGTTATTATCTGGTCCCTCTGCATTTTAAGACCCATTATTAACATTGGATTGATTAGGACACGTTTGCTTGAGTCTTTTTTTGGAGGTTGGTTTGGTTGTATAAAATTGATTATTTTGAGACAAATACTAATTTGACATCAACACATCACATTTGGTTTTGACATACGTACAATCTATTGTCATGGATCTAAATGACATGGTACATGGATTATGCGCAGATAAAGATGATATTCATGTATTTGGGATAGATTCGAATAACGTATCTGCTGCTAGTGGAACCTCTGATCCAGTTGACGATTGTAGTATGTTATTCACTCAATTTGGCAAAAAAATTAAAACATTACGTTCCAACATCTGGCACTCCAGATTATTTAAGGCATACAAACATCAGAATATAGCCCCGTGGGGGTCTTAGAACTAAATTGCAACCTTTGGTTGGTCAACCGGATGACGTATTGATTAAGGAGTGGAATGTTGCACAACAAGATTCAGCCATGATGTTTGTCAACATTCTGTCTTCATTTTATGACAGGACTATTCAAACCAATATCTGTGATGTGCAAGAAATGTGTAAAGAATTAAAACCATATGAAAATCAACCGAGCTTTCAAGAATTACTCAGTAAATTATCCAGAGAACTCTCAGCCTCTGAAAAAATTCTTAAAGAAAAGAAATTAAAGAAATTCACCAGAGATATTGAAGATTATAGAAGGGGGAAACCCTTTGAGTTATACAAAGCAGTACGATTTGCAGAGGGTACCAAAAATTTTACACATACACGCAAAAAGCAGCCCAGATCCATACTTAAAAGGGGTACATCACCCAACAGGAGTTCGGGGAAGAATCATCTACTACTGATACTGAATCCACCAATATGTCGGATTCTCCCACTCCTGAAAGGGTACGCAATGCTGATCACCCTTTAGGCACAGACATGGGGGGGGAGGAAGCATAAGAACGTTAGAAGAACTGTTTCTGTCAATTGTGAAATGAACATAGACTGTTCAAATGTGCATAACATTTCTGATTATGTATTGACATCCCCGGAAGAGCTTTTGCTAAATAAAGGTCTGGGTTTTATTCCTGTTTTTTTGTTGATGAAAGCACATTTGCATCAGATGTTATAGATTTTTGCAGAAGACTGAACTTAAAAATGTTTTTTGATCAACAGGATTTAACTCAAAGATCCACTGAATTTCGATTCTTACCCTCTAAGTTTTGTCCTCCAGTGGACAAACACGTAGCCATATTTCAGAATGCTGTTCTCAAAGATCTACACCACCAGTTGGGTATAGGAAACACTATCAGAAACAATCTAAATGTCCAGGAACAACAGGCCCTTACTAATCTTAGAAATAATACTGATATTACCATTCTTCCTGCAGACAAGGGTGGGGCCATTGTGGTTATGAATTCCAGTTATTACTGGGCTGAAGGAATAAGACAAGTGTCAAACACTCAGCATTATTTACATATGCCCATTGACCCTACGCCCAAATTTAAACAAGAAATAGATAACTTCTTACAGCTTGCTGTTGAAGAGGGTATTATCAGTATAAAAACGAAATTTCATCTCACTGTCCAGAATCCAGTCAAACAATATTTGTATCTTCTGCCTAAAATTCATAAATCTCTTTCTACACCTCCAGGTAGACCCATTGTTTCAGGCATTGGATCACTGACGGAACCTTTATCAGTTTTCTTGACTCAATATTTAAAGCCCTTGTTGTCACATGTATGGGCGAGACTGCAGGATACAACATAATTCCTTCAGATTGTCTCTGAATCACAACTTGAAACTAATTGGATCATGTGTACTCTAGATGTCACATCATTATATACCAGTATACCACACTGGGCAGGTCTAATGGCATTGGAATATTGGCTGCTCAAGACCAACCTCTATAGTCCGGGATTTAATACCTTACTTATTTGTATGTCTGAACACATTCTAACCAAGAACGTGTTCTATTTCCAAGACCAATGTTACTGGCAAATTCAGGGCACGGCGATGGGTGCCTCTTTTGCACCAGTCTATGCAGATCTCTTTATGGGATATGTGGAAGATCAGATTATATATAATGAAACACACAATTTATATTTGCCTGAAATGGATATTTGGAGACGGTACCTGGACGACTGTTGGTTGGTTTGGAAAGGGGGAATTGAGTATCTTATAGAATTTGTGGAATATTTGAATAGCAATAAATGGGGTGTTAGATTCACAATAAATCATGATACACACCAAATTGATTTTTTGGATGTCCACTTAAGTAAGGAAGTGGATAACACTCTTCGTACCACCGTGCATAGAAAATATCCACAATATAATAGTCTTCTACATGCCTCCAGTCTCCACCCTAAACACATCATAACAAACATTCCCAGATCACAATTTATCAGAATCAAGAGAATATGTTCGTCTCATTTAGACCTTCAGCATTGCCAGAATGATCTTTCTAACAGATTCATACAGCGAGGGTATAACCAAATGGATGTCCAATCTACAGCTAGTATGACCAACAACTTATCAAGGGACAGCTTGTTGGGCTATAAAGACAGGACTGCTCAGTCCTCAGTCCAATCACTCAGACTAGTAACTACTTTTGGCAGGAACACCTATCAATTACAGGACATAATCAGTAATCATTGGAATATACTGCGAACCAACACACAATTGGCTAAGTGGTTAGATGACAGATGTCTCTATTCCTATCACAAAGGCAAAACTTTAGGATCACATTTCTCACATTACAAAAGAATCATACCTCAGGATGTTTGTATGTCCCAGATTACTCTACTAGGAGATAGATTAATTGGCTGTCATCCTTGTGGTCACTGCTCTTTTTGTAAATATATATTCACAACTAAGGAATTCACTAGCAAAAATACAGGCAGGATATTCAACATTAATCATTTTGCCAATTGCAGCATGGACTGGGTGATCTATTTGGCCACGTGTACATGTCGGGCATTTTACATTGGTCAAACTTCTAGACAGTTGCGTATTCGTATCTCTGAGCATTTAGGTGATATTAGAAATGCTAGGGCTACTAATGCTCTGTATAAACATACTGTTGTACACAAAACGGCTCAATTTTCTTTCATTTGCATTGACAAGATTGTTGGTCACAGAGCATTTAAAACTGGATGGCATAAACTGTTAAACAGCAAGAAAACCAAATGGATAATTAAATTAGGTGGTTTGTTTCCACCAGGTCTTAATGACAAGTTATGAAAAACTATCTGTCAATAGCATGTTAATATTGTTACATAAATTCTTATCTTTTGTTCTGACCTTGACATAAGTTTCACTGGTCCAATATGATTATCATCATTATAATTTAACAATATGTTTTCAGTATTCCAATTTTGGAATACATACTAGTTTTAAACTATGATGGTTTAGTGCTGGGTACATTTCTCTTTTTTCCACTGTTCTATCTTACTTACATGTTGTGGTCATGAATTAAATTACTGTTTTGTTTATATTTTATTTAAACAGGAAATTATGTCATATTATTCATTTGAATTACCTATAAATAGGGATTGTTTAATCATTTTGACCATACCACTGAAGAAAGCTATTTGCTGAAACCGGTCTGGTTAATAATAAATGAGTTCTCTGATACACCTATTTGGGGTGCTGGATTTTTTCTTTTGTTTTCTAGTAATGAATCATTGTGCATTTTAATGATTTTTCTAGTAATGAATCATTGTGCATTTTAATGACTTTTCTAGTAATGAATCATTGTGCATTTTAATGACTTTTCTAGTAATGAATCATTGTGCATTTTAATGACTTTTCTAGTAATGAATCATTGTGCATTCTCAGGTTTTTTTGTGTGGCTTATTCAAAGGCTATAAAATGACACAATGTATTCAATAATGAGTCTGATTATGGAGGTATATGGTACAGCAATCTCTTTAGAGTTCCTAGATATGTCATTTATAATTAGATACCCTACAGAACATTAGTTTTATGACTTTGACACAATGATCAAAGTTTAAGATTTCTAATGATGGTTTATTTATTTTTTTTATATTGTGACCACTTATTAATTTTTCATCTTTTTACGTACACTGTATGATGATCACTACCCCTCAACTGGTCAGTTGACTCATCCATTCATCTTTACTAGGACAAGGATTGACTCAGAGTGACTGGCCTTTAGACAGCTATCATAGGAGGTTTGATTTTTTTCTGCCCAGCTCTAACTGCATGAACTTGACTAAACACTGAAGAAGGACATGCAATAGGCTATTCATGGAGGACATTCCCTCACTCATGCCTTGGGCATTCCCTCCAAGTGGCCCTGGCCCTCCCTCAAGAACAGAAGCAATTGTCCATCCAGTCTCCACAAGGGATATCATATTCCTCAGTCTGCCCTTTAAGTGTGAACAAATCCCTCACATTCCCCAGGAGAGGTAGGCAGGCTACACCCCTTCATTCCACTTTCTCCATGCCTGGCTCCTCCAGTTCTGGGGATGCTAATTGGACCCTGGTCACTTGGGTCACAGTGATGGCTCCATTGCTTTGCAACATTGAGCCAGGATGACCATTTATTCTGTAATCATAATTATATTATTTTTGTCAGGTGTGATGATGCTACATTTACTGACATTAGTGCTAAGGTATTACTACAGCACTGGGTGTGTCTCCTTTCTTGGTCATCTTGGAGAACCCTGGCATCTTTTATTGAAGTAATTACATTACCCAGTTTGCAGCCATCAGTATATTTGGTTATTCAGTTTCCTACTTTTATATCTGAGAATAATAATCCAATAAGAATTGTCTGTGATAGAGAATATACTGTAGGATACCACTGTATCCTATTTGGTAGGACACCCCCCCCCACACACACACACACAGCGAATTGTTGAATGCTGTTGCTTTATTGCAAGGTTTTACCCACTACATTATATATAAAATGATGTGCAGTGCTTTTGTCAATTATTCCCTTATGTGGATTGGTATTAAAAACTTTAAGAAGGTCAAGATAAACTGTATGCAATGTCAGCTTTTCATCAAGTATTGCTTAGCTCCTTTTTGACTTCCACAGTTTTCAAAAGACAGGCTTAATGAACTCACACTGTTACCCATGTGCCAGAAGTAGGTTCCCTGCATCATTTGTGGATAAACTCCCTATTCACTCTTTTCATGGTTTTATAGGCCATACTGGTAAAGCTGATGGGCATGAAATGGTTTGGGCCTGATACAGCTCCTTCCTTTGTGAAGGGGTAACTAGCCTTTTGCCATAGGCCAGAGGCTTGTCCATATGATATCATTTTGTTAAGATCATTGATGGGGGTTACTTAGGTTTTCCTTGATTTTATGTAAAATACTGTCAGCTGTTTTAAAACCTGAGTTTTTAATTTTGCCTGATGCAGCACTTATCACATCTGTTGCTATGTACGGTATGTCGATTTGGTTTCTATATAGTTATAGAAGGGATGTCATCCTCACCTCCAGCGTATTTTGACACATTTTTTACTTACTCTAAAGACTGCCGTTTTTTCCTTCAAGCATATTCACTATATCCTGTGGCTAGGGAATCACGTCATTGTTTATTGATAGCATATTATATTCAGGGTATTTCCCGTTCACTTTCTCATTAATTAATGAATACCTTGTTATTGCTTCTAGCCATTTAGGACTAGCTTGAGTTCATAGCTGGGGTTGAAAGAGTTGAATCAAGTCATGCACAGCAATATCTCATGTAGCAGAAAAAATCTGGACAAAGACAAAAACCCTGGGGGGACAAAGCCTTAAAAATATAATTTTAAAAACAAATTTTAAATATTGTTCTTATAAACTGCTCTTATAAGCTAGAATAAAACATCTTGTGCTACCATGTATTTTTCAGGATATAAAGTCTGAAACTCAAATGCCTGTTATTATTTAGTATTCCTCACTGATTTGCCACAAAAATCCAGAAAATCACAAATTTTATGAGGAAAAGAACAAAAAACTGAGGCAAAAATCTGGTCATTCTGTGAAAATCTGTGCAGTTGAGAGGTGTGCTTGCAGTAACCTTTCTGAATTGGGCACTCAGTTTATGACTAGTATAATGTTTTAAAACTGATTAATATCTAGCTTTTCTGTTACATATCTTAACAATTTTGTGATTCCATCAAAGAGGTGAATTTGTCTGCATGTTTATGCCTTATCAATAAATGTTCATGTATCATCAAATCACAAACAGTATTCTGAGCAGACTTAGTTGGGTAATTGAAAACAATACTTTAGTCTGTTTTCTTAACTATGTTATTTATTGCATCATAGTTTACATCAATAAACTCTAGGAAGGATGACTTATTCCTGTGAGTTAGTTTTTACTGTTAGTTTAACAATGATGGTATCACAGTCTGTGGTAATTACAGAGGGCATATCACTGGGTGGGGAGGAAAAACACCTGAGGCTTCATGGGATGATATCTAAGATAACTACATTTCACACTGTTTGTTCCACATTTTTTTGATCCACATGGCCGTATAATATTTGGGCATATTTAATATCTATTAGTTTCCCTATTCACAGTTTGGGTAGTTAAAATCCCCTACAAGAAGTGTATGTCCATTGATTTTTGCATCATGGAGTTCAGTCAGAAAATCATCATGTTGTGAAGGAAGCATAGCCTGTGTACAGTATATTCCTGCAATGTTTTGTTTATTTCTCCTTTTTTTCTGGAGAAATTCAACTGGGCAAGGCCTACTGTCAGAGTAATATATAATTACTTAATATTATATTCAGTATCATTCATATTAATTATTGTATGCACTGTTTCTAGGCCTGAGTTATGTTTTTTGTGTTCCAGATTTTAGGTGTTGTTTACAAATATTGAGATCACAGTTCCTCTACCCCTGGCTCTGCGACAATGAAGAGGGATATGTCTTGGAACTTGTGATATGCATTGTGGATCTTTAAATTGTGGCTCAACAATGGAAACAATATGAGACACTACAAGTAAAAGAGAGCTACTAAGCCATCCATTTTATTCCTGAAAAGTGTGGCATTTAGCAAAGCTACATTTACCTATGATGTTCTATCTTGTGTATCTTTCACTTTTTATTGTCAAGAAATTTGATGAGATCATGACAAGACTCTGACTGGACAAAATTTTCTCTTATCAGTACTTGTACTCCCCAGGGAGATTGGTGTAGCCCAAGTCCTGGAAACCACTTCAGCACATTGAGCATCTTGATATGGGACGACAGGCACTGAGTCCCTTGTCTGCACAATCATATACTCAGTCACTGACTAAAGGAAAACATTTATATTATGCTCAAGTGTTATTTTATTTTTTTTTTTTTATTTAACATTTGTTTTTGGAATGAGCCAATTTTCAGCAGAGGCCCGGTGAGAAATGCTCCAGACGCATGCCTTTGTACAGTGGGAGGAAACCCACATGGATGTCGGAAGGACATGCAGACTCTGCACAGAAGGCATCCCAGCTGAGAATCGAACCGGATAACCTCTTGCTGTGAGGTGACAACGTTAACTGCTGCACCATCCTGGAATGATGTTATGTATGTATGATGTATGTGATGTAACCTAAGGATTTTGCTAAGTCTATGTTTTTTTCTTATGTTTGTTAGGATGTTTGATAATCCCACCAAGTGCAGTTGCATATGCAGGAGACAGGACCTTCTTATATTGTTTACCTCATCACAAACAATGACAATGTCATATGTAGCCCTGATCCTTTTTAACCCAGTTAGACTGCTGTCTACTGTCTATTAACAATGGAGTCACAGACGGCTAAGATTTTATGCAGCTGCTGGGTCACAATCTCTGTCTTGTGGCCTTTCTTTGACTGAATCAGTTTATAAACTCAAAGTACGAACAAATGTTCAGTATGCGATATCTGTAATATATATACAAGAATGTGTATGTAATACACACACGCACACGCACACAAAATCATATGAAGAAGGGGAAGTAGAGAGTGAATCAACAAACCCTGAGCTATATAAAGGGGTAGAAAAGATGATTGTGGGGGGTTCATCATCCAGGCAGCCATCAGTGGATTTTTTTGTTTTTGTTTTAAACTCCCCACACACACACACACACACACACACACACACACACACACACACACACACACACACACACACACACACACACAAAACACACACACACACACAAAACACACACACACACACACACACACACACACACACACACACACACACACACACACACACACACACACACACACACACACACACACACACACACACACACACACACACACACACACACAATCATATGAAGAGGGGGAAGTAGAGAGTGAATCAACAAACCCTGAGTTATATCACTCGTATAATCTACTCCTATATGAATTAGAAGCTTTTCAAAACACAAGCCCTAGTTATAGTTTAAGACCATGGAGATACAGGAAATTAGGATAGCATTCATAACTTACCTATTACTTTCTAAAGTCAGCACATCCAAATCCAGACCTGAACATGTTAATAAAACAAAACGCCACTCCAGAAATAAAATTGCACTTACCTGTTAAAGCATATTTATTTTTATATTTAATTAAATGGGTTGCTGAAATTGGTCAAAGACCATTTTTGATGGAGGCTCAGGGTCACTGTCTTATTAACTGACTTGCTCAGAATTATATAGCTAGAAGGTAGAGTTATTTGCAGTGGTGATGGACAGGTTGACAGATGAGATCAGACAGGAGGCCCCGTGGACTATGATGTTTGCAGATGACATTGTGATATGTAGTGAGAGTAGGGACCAGGTTGAGGAGACCCTGTAGAGGTGGAGATATACTTTAGAAAGGAGAGGAAAGAAGGTCAGCAGGACTAAGACAGAATATATGTGTGTGAATGAGAGGGAGGATAGAGGAATGGTGAGGATGCAGGGAGTAGAGGTGGGGAAGGTGGATGAGTTTAAATACTTGGGATCAATAGTTCAGTGTAATGGTGAGTGTGGAAGAGAGGTGAAGAAGAGAGTACAGGCAGTGATTTGTGACAGACGAGTACCAGTAAAAGTGAAAGGGAAGGACTACAAGAAGGTAGTGAGACCAGCTATGTTATATGGGTTGGAGATGGTGGCATTGACAAAAAGGCAGGGGTCAGAGCTGGATGTGGCAGAGTTAAAGATGTTAAGATTTGCACTAGGTGTGACTAGGATAGACAGGATTAGGAATCAGTATATTAGAGGGTCAGCTCAGGTTGGGCGGTTTGGAGACAAAGCAAGAGAGGCGAGAGTGCATTGGTTTGGACATGTGCTGAGGAGGAATGCTGAGTATATTGGGAAAAGGATGCTAAGGATGGAGCTGCCAGGTAAGAGGAAAAGAGGAAGGCCTAAGATAAGGTTTATGGATGTGATGAGAGAGGACATGCAGGTGGTTGGTGTGAAAGAGCATGATGCAGAGGACAGGAAGAAATGGAAACAGATGATCCGCTGTGGTGACCCCTAAAGGGAACAGGCGAAAGAAGATGATGACATCGCTAGAAGGTAGAGATAAAGGGAACTGAATTTAAGACCGCAGGATAAAGCTTGTTAACAATTCATACCTATAGTTCACAATGCTGAAATTGTAGGTATGCCAGAGTGACAAACCCACCTCAGCTGCACATGGCTCACCACAGCCATGATCTTATTTGAAGTCATCCATCTCATTATATGATCCTGCTGCTAATATCTAGCTAGTACACCAAGCAACAAAACTCAGCCACAAAACCTAGTTAACAGAATTAAAAACTTCAAAGCTCAACTACAAAACCTAGTTAACAGAACTAAAAACTTGAAAACTCAACCACAAAATCTAGTTAACAGAACTAAAAATGTTAAAACTCAACCACAAAACCTAGTTAACAGAACTAAAAACTTCAAAACTCAACCACAAAACCTAGTTAATAGAACTAAAAACTTCAAAACTCAACCACAAAATCTAGTTAACAAAATGAAAAATGTCAAACCTCAACCACAAAACCTAGTTAATAGAAATAAAAAGTTCAAAACTCAACCACAAAACCTAGTTAACACAATGAAAAACTTCAAAACTCAACCACAAAACCAAATTACCACCACTACAAGCTTAAAAACTCAACCACAAAACCTACAAAACCTAGTGGATAGTAATAGAAACTTCAAAACTCAACCACAAAACCTAGTTACAAACACAACAAGATGTAAATGCAAAATTAGCTGTAATTAATGCTCCACCCTGCCTAATACCTAAAACCTAACAAATACTAATGTCAGCACTCAGAAAACCTATACAGAAGTAAAAAGAATAAAATCCTAACTACAAAAAATAAAAAAATTCACATAATCACTCATCAGAAAACTTTGTTCATACCATATACAGGTATAATATCCTTAAAACACCACACCAACATACCCATGCGCACAAACAAATGATCGGATATAGTGATTTGCAATGTTGTTGTGTATCAAATTACAACTTATGATATAATAAAAACATGTTTTGTTGACCTTGTTTGCAGGAAAATCTGAACTTTCCTCCATTGTTTAACAGAGCCATATCAGTGCAAATAAAAGCAAAGACCTTTGAAGAGGAAGCAATACATTAGAAGCCTTTTGTCACTAAGTTATCCATGCTAGCTAAAATATTCTGACTAAATGAAAAGGTAGCAGCTACTGAAAAGAATAAAGCATTTGGTTTCACAGTAAAGATGTAATAACACAACAGCAGTTCCTGCAGAATAATAAACAGCATAATAAGAGGTGGAGGTGAGTGTAGACTGAGAAATGACCAGTTCCGGCAGAAGAATAAAAACCGTAGTAAGAGGTGGATGTGAGAAATTATCAGTTCCTGCAGATGAATAAACAGCGTAGTAAGAGGTGTATGTGAGTGTAGACTGAAAAATGACCATTTCCTGCAGAAGAATAAACAACGTAGTAAAAGGTGGATGTGAATGTAGACTGAGAAATGACCATTTCCTACAGAAGAATAAACAACGTAGTAAGAGGTGGATGTGAGTGCAGACTGAGAAATGACCAGTTCCTGCAGAAGAATAAACAACGTAGTAAGAGGTGCATGTGAGTGTAGACTGAAAAATGACCATTTCCTGCAGACGAATAAACAAAGTAGTAAGAGGTAAATGTGAGTGTAGACTGAGAAATGACCATTTCCTGCAGAAGAATAAACAACATAGTAAAAGGTGGATGTGAGTGTAGACTGAGAAATGACCAATTCCTGCAGAAGAATAAGCAACGTAGTAAAAGGTGGATGTGAGTGTAGACTGAGAAATGACCAGTTCCTGCAGAAAAATAAACAAAGTAGTAAGAGGTGGTTGTGATTGTACACTGAGAAATTACCAGTTCCTGCAAAAGAATAAACAACATAGTAAGAGGTGCATGTGAGTGTAGGCTGAGAAATGACCATTTCCTACAGAAGATTAAACAACGTAGTAAGAGGTGGACGTGAGTTTAGACTGAGAAATGACCAGTTCCTGCAGAAGAATAAACAACGTAGTAAGTGGTGGATGTGAGTGTAGACTGAGAAATGACCAGTTTCTGCAGAAGAATAAATGACATAGTAAGAGGTGGATCTGAGTGTGGACTGAGAAATGAGCAGTTCCTGCAGAAGAATAAACAACGTAGTAAGAGGTGAATGTGAGTGTAGACTGAAAAATGACCATTTCCTGCAGATGAATAAACAAAGTAGCAAGAGGTAAATGTGAGTGTAGACTGAGAAATTACCAGTTCCTGCAGAAGAATAAACAACGTAGTAAGAGGTGTAATGTGACTGTAGACTGAGAAATGACCTGGTCCTACAGAAGAATAAACAACGTAGTAAGAGGTGGATGTGAGTGTAGCCTGAGAAATGACCAGTTCCTGCAGAAGAATAAACAACATAGTAAGAGGTGGATGTGAGTGTAATCTGAGAATTGACCAGTTCCTGCAGAAGAATAAACAACATAGCAAAAGGTGGATGTGAGTGTAGACTGAGAAATGACCAGCTCCTGCTGAAGAATAAACAACGTAGTAAGAGGTGGATATGAGTGTAGACTGAGAATTGACCATTTCCTGTAGAAGAATAAACAACGTAGTAAGAGGTGGATGTGAGTGTAGACTGAGAAATGACCAGTTCCTGCAGCAAAATAAACAAAGTAGTAAGAGGTGGTTGTGATTGTAGACTGAGAAATTACCAGTTCCTGCAAAAGAATAAACAACATAGTAAGAGGTGGATGTGAGTGTAGACTGAGAAATGACTATTTCCTGCAGAAGAATAAACAGCTTAGTAAGAGGTGGGTGTGAGTGTAGACTGAGAAATGACCAGTTTCTGCAGAAGAATAAACGACATAGTAAGAGGTGGATCTGAGTGTGGACTGAGAAATGAGCAGTTCCTGCAGAAGAATAAACGTAGTAGTAAGAGGTGGATGTGAGTGTAGACTAAGAAATCACCAGTTCCTGCAGAGGAATAAACAACATTGTAAGAGGTGGATGTGAGTGTACACTGAGAAAAGGCCAGTTCCTGCATTAGAATAAACAACGTAGTTAGAGGTGGATGTGAGTGCAGCCTGAGAAATGACCAGTTCCTGTAGAAGAATAAACAACATAGTAAGAGGTGGATGTGAGTGTAGACTGAGAAATGACCAGTTCCTGCAGATGAATAAACAACGTAGTCATAGGTGGATGTGAGTGTAAACTGAGAAATGACCAGTTCCTGCAGAAGAATAAACAACCTTAGTAAGAGGTGAATGTGAGTGCAGACTGAGAAATGACCATTTCCTGCAGAAGAATAAACAACGTAGTAAGAGGTTGATGTGAGTGTAGACTGAGAAATTACTATTTCTTGCAGAAGAATAAACAACATAGTAAGAGGTGGATGTGAGTGTAGACTGAAAAATGACCAGTTCCTGCAGAAGAATAAACAACGTAGTAAGAGGTGGATGTGAGTGTAGACTGAAAAATGACCAGTTCCTGCAGAAGAATAAACAACGTAGTAAGAGGTGGATGTGAGTGTAGACTGAGAAATGACCAGTTCCTGCAGAAAAATAAACAAAGTAGTAAGAGGTGGTTGTGATTGTAGACTGAGAAATTACCAGTTCCTGCAAAAGAATAAACAACATAGTAAGAGGTGGATGTGAGTGTAGACTGAGAAATGACTATTTCCTGCAGAAGAATAAACAGCTTAGTAAGAGGTGGGTGTGAGTGTAGACTGAGAAATGACCAGTTTCTGCAGAAGAATAAACGACATAGTAAGAGGTGGATCTGAGTGTAGACTGAGAAATGAGCAGTTCCTGCAGAAGAATAAACAACGTAGTAAGAGGTGGATGTGAGTTTAGACTGAGAAATGACCAGTTCCTGCAGAGGAATAAACAACATTGTAAGAGGTGGATGTGAGTGTACACTGAGAAAAGGCCAGTTCCTGCATTAGAATAAACAACGTAGTTAGAGGTGGATGTGAGTGCAGCCTGAGAAATGACCAGTTCCTGTAGAAGAATAAACAACGTAGTAAGAGGTGGATGTGAGTGTAGACTGAGAAATGACCAGTTCCTGCAGATGAATAAACAACGTAGTCATAGGTGGATGTGAGTGT
The DNA here is from genome assembly GCF_019279795.1 of Protopterus annectens. Taxonomy (NCBI): domain Eukaryota; kingdom Metazoa; phylum Chordata; order Ceratodontiformes; family Protopteridae; genus Protopterus; species Protopterus annectens. The sequence continues at coordinate 1,874,330,357 of NC_056732.1, forward strand.
AAACTGAGAAATGACCAGTTCCTGCAGAAGAATAAACAACCTTAGTAAGAGGTGAATGTGAGTGCAGACTGAGAAATGACCATTTCCTGCAGAAGAATAAACAACGTAGTAAGAGGTTGATGTGAGTGTAGACTGAGAAATTACTATTTCTTGCAGAAGAATAAACAACGTAGTAAGAGGTGGATGTGAGTGTAGACTGAAAAATGACCAGTTCCTGCAGAAGAATAAACAACGTAGTAAGAGGTGGATGTGAGTGTAGACTGAAAAATGACCAGTTCCTGCAGAAGAATAAACAACGTAGTAAGAGGTGGATGTGAGTTTAGACTGAGAAATGACCAGTTCCTGCAGAATATTAAACAACGTAGTAAGAGGTGGATGTGAGTGTAGACTGAGAAATGACCAGTTCCTGCAGAAGAATAAACAACATAGTAAGAGGTGGATGTGAGTGTAGACTGAGAAATGACCAGTTCTTGCAGAAGAATAAACAACGTAGTAAGAGGTGGATGTGAGTGTAGACTGTGAAATGACCAGTTCTTGCAGAAGAATAAACAACATAGTAAGAGGTGTATGTGAGTGTAGACTGAGAAATGACCAGTTCCTGCAGAAGAATAAACAACGTAGTAAGAGGTGGATGTGAGTGTAGACTGAGAAATGACCATTTCCTGCAGAAGAATAAACAACGTAGTAAGAGGTGGATGTGAGTGTAGACTGAGAAATGACCAGTTCCTGCAGAAGAATAAACAACGTAGTAAGAGGTGGATGTGAGTGTAGACTGAGAAATTACTATTTCCTGCAGAAGAATAAACAACGTAGTAAGAGGTAAATGTGAGTGTAGACTGAGAGATAACCATTTCCTGCAGAAGAATAAACAACATAGTAAGAGGTGGATGTGAGTGTAGACTGAGAAATGACCAGTTCCTGCAGAAGAATAAACAACGTAGTAAGAGGTGGATGTGAGTGTAGACTGAGAAATGACCATTTCCTGCAGAAGAAAACAACCTTAGTAAGAGGTGGATGTGAGTGCAGACTGAGAAATGAACATTTCCTACCGAAGAATAAACAACATAGTAAGAGGTTGATGTGAGTGCAGACTGAGAAATGACCATTTCCTGCAGAAGAATAAACAACGTAGTAAGAGGTGGATGTGAGTGTAGACTGAGAAATTACCATTTCCTGCAGAAGAATAAACAACATAGTAAGAGGTGGATGTGAGTGTAGACTGAGAAATGACCAGTTCCTGCAGAAGAATAAACAACGTAGTAAGAGGTGGATGTGAGTGTAGACTGAGAAATGACCAGTTCCTGCAGAAGAATAAACAACATAGTAAGAGGTGGATGTGAGTGTAGACTGAGAAATGACCAGTTCCTGCAGAAGAATAAACAACGTAGTAAGAGGTGGATGTGAGTATAGACTGAGAAATGACCAGTTCCTGCAGAAGAATAAACAACGTAGTAAGAGGTGGATGTGAGTTTAGACTGAGAAATGACCAGTTCCTGCAGAAGAATAAACAACGTAGTAAGAGGTGGATGTGAGTGTAGACTGAGAAATGACCAGTTCCTGCAGAAGAATAAACAACATAGTAAGAGGTGTATGTGTGTGTAGACTGAAAAATGACCATTTCCTGCAGACAAATAAACAACATAGTAAGAGGTAAATGTGAATGTAGACTGAGAAATGACCATTTCCTGCAGAACAATAAACAACGTTGTAAGAGGCTGATGTGAGTGCAGACTGAGAAATGACCCTTTCCCGCAGAACAACGTAGGATGTCAGTGTAGACTGAGAAATGACCATTTCCTGCAGAAGAATAAATAACGTAGTAAGAGGTGGATGTGAGTGTAGACTGAGAAATGACCAGCTCCTGTAGAAAAATAAACAATGTAGTAAGAGGTGGATCTGAGTGTAGACTGAGAAATGACCAGTTCCTGCAGAAGAATAAACAATGTAGTATTGGTGAGAGGATGGCATAATGGTTAAGGTGTTTACCTGGCAAACGCAAGGTGCAGGGTTTGATTCTCACGTGGGGTAATTGGCTAGGCTTAAAATGGCCCACGAGGGGAAATTAGCCTAGTACTAACCTATTAACCTATGAACCTAAGAATAAACACCATAGTAAGAGGTGGATGTGAGTGTAGACTGAGAAATGACAATTTCCTGTAGAAGAATAAACAACGTAGTAAGAGGTGGATGTGAGTGCAGACTGAGAAATGACCATTTTTTGCAGAAGAATAAACAACGTAGTAAGAGGCGGATGTGAGTGTAGACTGAGAAATGACCGGTTCCTGTAGAAGAATAAGCAATGTAGTAAGAGGTGGATATGAGTGTAGACTGAGAAATGACCATTTCCTGCAGAAGAATCAACAACGTAGTTAGTGGTGGATGTGAGTGTAGACTGAGAAATGACCAGTTCCTGCAGAAGAATAAACAACGTAGTAAGAGGTGGATGTGAGGGTAGACTGAAAAATGACCATTTCCAGCAGAAGAATAAACAACGTAGTAAGTGGTGGATGTGAGTGTAGACTGAGAAATGACCAGTTCCTGCAGAAGAATAAACAACGTAGTAAGAGGTGGATGTGAGTGTATTCTGAGAAATGGCCATTTCCTGCAGAAGAATCAACAATGTAGCAGGAGGTGGATGTGAGTGTAGATGGAGAAATGACCAGTTCCTGCAGAAGAATAAACAACGTAGTAAGAGGTGGATGTGAGTGTAGACTGAGAAATGACCAGTTCTTGCAGAAGAATAAACAACGTAGTAAGAGGTGGATGTGAGTGTAGACTGAGAAATGACCATTTCCTGCAGAAGAATAAACAACGTAGTAAGAGGTGGATGTGAGTGTAGACTGAGAAATGACCAGTTCCTGCAGAAGAATAAACAACGTAGTAAGAGGTGGATGTGAGTGTAGACTGAGAAATGACCATTTCCTGCAGAAGAATAAACAACGTAGTAAGAGGTAAATGTGAGTGTAGACTGAGAAATGACCATTTCCTGCAGAACAATAAACAACGTAGTAAGAGGTGGATGTGAGTATAGACTGAGAAATGACCAGTTCCTGCAGAAGAATAAACAACATAGTAAGAGGTGGATGTGAGTGTAGACTGAGAAATGACCATTTCCTGCAGAAGAATAAACAACCTTAGTAAGAGGTGGATGTGAGTGCAGACTGAGAAATGAACATTTCCTGCAGAAGAATAAACAACATAGTAAGAGGTGGATGTGAGTGCAGACTGATAAATGACCATTTCCTGCAGAAGAATAAACAACGTAGTAAGAGGTGGATGTGAGTGTAGACTGAGAAATTACTCTTTCCTGCAGAAGAATAAACAACGTAGTAAGAGGTGGATGTGAGTTTAGACTGAGAAATGACTAGTTCCTGCAGAAAATTAAACAACGTAGTAAGAGGTTGATGTGAGTGTAGACTGAGAAATTACCATTTCCTGCAGAAGAATAAACAACATAGTAAGAGGTGGATGTGAGTGTAGACTGAGAAATGACCATTTCCTGCAGAAGAATAAAAACTTTAGTAAGAGGTGGATGTGAGTGCAGACTGAGAAATGAACATTTCCTGCAGAAGAATAAACAACATAGTAAGAGGTTAATGTGAGTGCAGACTGAGAAATGACCATTTCCTGCAGAAGAATAAACAATGTAGTAAGAGGTGGATGTGAGTGTAGACTGAGAAATTACTATTTCCTGCAGAAGAATAAACAACGTAGTAAGAGGTGGATGTGAGTGTAGACTGAGAAATGACCAGTTCCTGCAGAAGAATAAACAATGTAGTAAGAGGTGGATGTGAGTGTAGACTGAGAAATTACCATTTCCTGCAGAAGAATAAACAACATAGTAAGAGGTGGATGTGAGTGTAGACTGAGAAATGACCAGTTCTTGCAGAAGAATAAACAACGTAGTAAGAGGTGGATGTGAGTTTAGACTGAGAAATGACCAGTTCCTGCAGAAGAATAAACAACGTAGTAAGAGGTGGATGTGAGTGTAGACTGAGAAATGACCAGTTCTTGCAGAAGAATAAACAACATAGTAAGAGGTGGATGTGAGTGTAGACTGAAAAATGACCAGTTCCTGCAGAAGAATAAACAATGTAGTAAGAGGTGGATGTGAGTGTAGACTGAAAAATGACCATTTCCTGCAGAAGAATAAACAACGTAGTAAGAGGTTGATGTGAGTGCAGACTGAGAAATGACCATTTCCTGCAGAAGAATAAACAACGTAGTAAGAGGTGGATGTGAGTGTAGACTGAGAAATGACCATTTCCTGCAGAAGAATAAACAACGTAGTAAGAGGTGGATGTGAGTGTAGACTGAGAAATGACCAGCTCCTGCAGAAGAATAAACAATGTAGTAAGAGGTGGATGTGAGTGTAGACTGAGAAATGACCAGTTCCTGCAGAAGAATAAACAATGTAGTATTGGTGAGAGGATGGCATAATGGTTAAGGTGTTTACCTGGCAAACGCAAGGTGCAGGGTTTGATTCTCACATGGGGTAAGAGGTGGATGTGAGTGCAGCCTGAGAAATAACCAGTTAACCTGCAGAAGAATAAACATAGTAAGAGGTGGATGTGAGTGTAGACTGAGAAATGACAATTTCCTGCAGAAGAATAAACAACGTAGTAAGAGGTGGATGTGAGTGCAGACTGAGAAATTACCATTTTTTGCAGAAGAATAAACAACGTAGTAAGAGGCGGATGTGAGTGTAGACTGAGAAATGACCGGTTCCTGTAGAAGAATAAGCAATGTAGTAAGAGGTGGATATGAGTGTAGACTAAGAAATGACCAGTTCCTGCAGAAGAATAAACAACATAGTAAGAGGTGGATATGAGGATATATTGAGAAATGACCAGTTCCTGCAGAAGAATAAACAACGTATTAAGAGGTGGATGTGAGTGTAGACTGAGAAATGACCATTTCCTGCAGAAGAAACAACGTAGTTAGTGGTGGATGTGAGTGCAGACTGAGAAATGACCAGTTCCTGCAGAAGAATAAACAACGTAGTAAGAGGTGGATGTGAGTGTATTCTGAGAAATGATCATTTCCTGCAGAAGAATAAACAACGTAGTAAGAGGTGGATGTGAGTGTAGACCGAGAAATGAACCTTTTCTTGCAGAAGAATAAACAACGTAGTAAGAGGTAGATGTGAGTGTAGATTGAGAAATTACCATTTCCTGCAGAAGAATAAACAACGTAGTAAGAGGTGGATGTGAGTGTAGACTGAGAAATTACTATTTCCTGCAGAAGAATAAACAACGTAGTAAGAGGTGGATGTGAGTGTAGACTGAGAAATTACTATTTCCTGCAGAAGAATAAACAACGTAGTAAGAGGTGGATGTGAGTGTAGACTGAGAAATTACTATTTCCTGCAGAAGAATAAACAACGTAGTAAGAGGTGGATGTGAGTGTAGACTGAAAAATGACCAGTTCCTGCAGAAGAATAAACAACGTAGTAAGAGGTGGATGTGAGTGTAGACTGAGAAATGACCATTTCCTGCAGAAGAATAAACAACCTTAGTAAGAGGTGGATGTGAGTGCAGACTGAGAAATGAACATTTCCTGCAGAAGAATAAACAACGTAGTAAGAGGTTGATGTGAGTGCAGACTGAGAAATGACCATTTCCTGCAGAAGAATAAACAACGTAGTAAGAGGTGGATGTGAGTGTAGACTGAGAAATTACTATTTCCTGCAGAAGAATAAACAACGTAGTAAGAGGTGGATGTGAGTGTAGACTGAGAAATGACCAGTTCCTGCAGAAAATTAAACAACGTAGTAAGAGGTGGATGTGAGTGTAGACTGAGAAATTACCATTTCCTGCAGAAGAATAAACAACATAGTAAGAGGTGGATGTGAGTATAGACTGAGAAATGACCAGTTCCTGCAGAAGAATAAACAACGTAGTAAGAGGTGGATGTGAGTTTAGACTGAGAAATGACCAGTTCCTGCAGAAGATTAAACAACGTAGTAAGAGGTGGATGTGAGTGTAGACTGTGAAATGACCAGTTCTTGCAGAAGAATAAACAACATAGTAAGAGGTGTATGTGAGTGTAGACTGAGAAATGACCAGTTCCTGCAGAAGAATAAACAATGTAGTAAGAGGTGGATGTGAGTGTAGACTGAGAAATGACCATTTCCTGCAGAAGAATAAACAACGTTGTAAGAGGTTGATGTGAGTGCAGACTGAGAAATGACCATTTCCCGCAGAACAACGTAGGATGTCAGTGTAGACTGAGAAATGACCATTTCCTGCAGAAGAATAAATAACGTAGTAAGAGGTGGATGTGAGTGTAGACTGAGAAATGACCAGCTCCTGTAGAAAAATAAACAATGTAGTAAGAGGTGGATCTGAGTGTAGACTGAGAAATGACCAGTTCCTGCAGAAGAATAAACAATGTAGTATTGGTGAGAGGATGGCATAATGGTTAAGGTGTTTACCTGAAATTAGCATAGTACTAACCTATGAACCTAAGAATAAACAACATAGTAAGAGGTGGATGTGAGTGTAGACTGAGAAATGACAATTTCCTGCAGAAGAATAAACAACGTAGTAAGAGGTGGATGTGAGTGCAGACTGAGAAATTACCATTTTTTGCAGAAGAATAAACAACGTAGTAAGAGGCAGATGTGAGTGTAGACTGAGAAATGACCGGTTCCTGTAGAAGAATAAGCAATGTAGTAAGAGGTGGATATGAGTGTAGACTGAGAAATGACCAGTTCCTACAGAAGAATAAACAACATAGTAAGAGGTGGATATGAGGATATATTGAGAAATGACCAGTTCCTGCAGAAGAATAAACAACGTATTAAGAGGTGTATGTGAGTGTAGACTGAGAAATGACCATTTCCTGCAGAAGAATCAACAACGTAGTTAGTGGTGGATGTGAGGGTAGACTAAGAAATGACCAGTTCCTGCAGAAGAATAAACAACGTAGTAAGAGGTGGATGTGAGGGTAGACTGAAAAATGGCCATTTCCAGCAGAAGAATAAACGTAGTAAGTGGTGGATGTGAGTGTAGACTGAGAAATGACCAGTTCCTGCAGAAGAATAAACAACGTAGTAAGAGGTGGATGTGAGTGTATTCTGAGAAATGGCCATTTCCTGCAGAAGAATCAACAATGTAGTAAGAGGTGGATGTGAGTGTAGATTGAGAAATGACCAGTTCCTGCAGAAGAATAAACAACGTAGTAAGAGGTGGATGTTAGTGTAGACTGAGAAATTAACCTTTTCTTGCAGAAGAATAAACAACGTAGTAAGAGGTGGATGTGAGTGTAGACTGAGAAATGACCATTTCCTGCAGAAGAATAAACAACGTAGTAAGAGGTGGATGTGAGTGTAGACTGAGAAATGAACCTTTTCTTGCAGAAGAATAAACAACGTAGTAAGAGGTAGATGTGAGTGTAGATTGAGAAATGACCATTTGCTGAAACTTAGTTAAGCTTCCTTACATTTAGAACTGCAAATAAAGTACAAAACAGAACCTGGTTTCTCTCAGCCAGTGTAGGGGAAATGCACCGAAAAGAGGTATAATCTATACAGGTGCAATTTTAAAAGTAATTACTGACAAACCTCTGAAATACATAATATCACAAATAAGGTAATACAGCTAAGATATCAGAGGCACACAAAACTGATATGTGCAAAGATCACAGAAAGAAATAATGCAATTTTCTTAAGCATGTTAACTTTTGTTGTAAAATGAGTAAGAAAGATAGCAAAGTGCATACACAATTGTTTTAATTATTTAATATATATAATCCTATACTGTTTTTCAGGGTCTATATCATGTGGTCGAAAGCTAATAATAGCTAACACCCACAACTTCGAAAAGACCAGAACTCGAAGTTGTTATTGTGCGGTCGCACTACAATGTAGATAGGGGTATTTGGCTTTTCCTCACTATAGTGCGATTTTGGAGTTGGTATATATATTTAGCAGGGGGTGTGGGGGGCACAGCCCCCCGTTATTGCCACTTCCAGTTCCGGTTTACGATGTTGTGGTCATTCGCTATTATTAGCTTTCGACCACATGATATAGACCCTGTTTTTCAGACTATTTATCAGGGGCCAGTGGCACCAAATGAAGTTAAAGTTACAAGACATAAACTGTGTACCACAAGACATAGACTGTGTACCTGCCTTGCAAATGTTAACAAGTAAGAAAGACAGCTATATCAGTACTTGTACTTCTACAAAAACAGATTTTAAGAAGGAAGATTTAATTAGCGTAAAACACTTTGAAGCAAATTCTATTCTGCAGGAAAATGCAACACCCCAAGCGTCCACAGGCAACACAGGCCCTGACTTCTCTTAAACATAAAACATAGGCTAAACTTGACAGAGGACAACTGACATAACTTTTGTCTAAATTTTTCAGAACCCAATGGACAGTACCCACTATAGCTGTAACAGTCGTAAGGGAATGTGGGTTAGTATGAATCAGTAGAATTTTTATTTTTAGGGTTGATAGTTTTAGTAAGGTGATTATATCTTGCAGGTAAATGTGGGGGTGACTCATGATGCAGCAAAGTGGCACCACCTTTTCCCAGTCCTGAGTTATTTTTGGCACCCTTTCCACTTTGTTATGCAAACAAAGGTCATCTATTACTTTTTCCTGAGTGCGACTCTACCCTACTCTAGATTGGCAGTGATATGTGTGAGTATGTGTGTGTTTATTAGGGCCTCTAGAATTATAAGTAAAGACAGTGAGTTTGAAAAAGAAGTTTTGTTTATCAAGTCGTTATTCTTAGCTAGAGGCTATAGTTTGGGGCTTTTGGACAGAACGACAACAGAAGTCCAGTCACAAAAGAAAAGAGCAGTTTGGCAGACTGGCCAGACTGGTCACTGGGCTTAGAAAAAAAATGTAAAGGAATGGATTGGTCACTGCGCTTAGAAAAAATGTAAAGGAATGGACTGGTCACTGCGCTTAGAAAAAAATGTAAAGGAATGGACTGGTCACTGCGCTTAGAAAAAAATGTAAAGGAATGGACGGCACTAACAACGTAGGAACTAACAAGTAGGACCACTGATACAGATGATAGAACTATGGTTCGCTGCTGCATAGATGTGTCAGTAGACAGTTCCATGATTAAAGACGTTATTATTAACAATTGGAAAACTATAGCAGGCAATGGCCATTTAATAAAAGTGTTTGGAGAAGATCCACCATTTGTGTTTAAAAAGAATTTAAGTGTCAGACAATTATCGCAAAAGCATAATAGCAAAATGGCTGTATCTAATACACAAAAAAGTTTACGCACTTATAAATGTGGCTGCTGTGTAGTAAGTAGACCTATTTACGTGGGGACACTTACTACTTTAGTTCTAAAAGCCCTGAGGATCACTTAAAATTTAGACAGCTAAGAAATTATACAAAAACAACCATTCTGTCAGATAAAAGAAACGTTTACATTTAACTCCAATGAGCCATTCTGTCAGATAAAAGGAACATTTACATTCAACTCCAACGAACCATTCTGTCAGATAAAAGGAACGTTTACATTCAACTCCAACGAACCAATCTGTCAGATAAAAGGAACGTTTACATTCAACTCCAATGAACCATTCTGTCAGATAAAAGAAACGTTTACATTTAACTCCAATGAGCCATTCTGTCAGATGAACATTTACGACATTCTTCTTCGAACCATTCTGTCAGATAAAAGGAACATTTACATTCAACTCCAACAAACCAATCTGTCAGATAAAAGGAACGTTTACATTCAACTCCAATGAACCATTCTGTCAGATAAAAGGAACGTTTGCATTCAACTCCAACGAACCATTCTGTTAGATAAAAGAAACGTTTGCATTTAACTCCAACGAACGATTCTGTCAGATAAAAGAAATGTTTACATTTAACTCCAATGAACCATTCTGTCAGATAAAAGGAACGTTTACATTCAACTCCAATGAACCATTCTGTCAGATAAAAGGAACGTTTACATTCAACTCCAATGAACCATTCTGTCAGATAAAAGGAACGTTTACATTCAACTCCAATGAACCATTCTGTCAGATAAAAGAAACTTTACATTTAACTCCAACAAACCATTCTGTCAGATAAAAGGAATGTTTACATTCAACTCCAACGAATCATTCTGTCAGATAAAAGGAACATTTACATTCAACTCCAATGAACCATTCTATCAGATAAAAGAAACTTTTACATTTAACTCCAACGAACCATTCTGTCAGATAAAAGGAATATTTACATTCAACTCCAACGAACCATTCTGTCAGATAAAAGAAACGTTTACATTTAACTCCAACAAACCCATCAAAACACACCACAAAAGTTCTGGGCAAGGATAACACACTTTTACACCCAGGTCATTCTGTCACACCCACCCCATCAGAGTCTGACCGTGATAGTCCAAAGCAAATCGCCAATACCTTCAACACATTCTTTACTGAGACCATTCAGTCTCTTGCCAATCAACTAACTCCTGACAGCTCATCTCTGACTTCCTCTACTGCTGGCTTACCTCCCTCATTTCAGCTCAGACCTGTCCCTACATCCTTTGTCTGTACCCTTATTCAGAAACTCAAACCTACCACCCCCGCAGCTGGTCTCCTACCTGCAGAATATCTGCAAAAAGCTGAAAAAGCCATAGCCTATCCCATCTCCATCCTGATTAACAGAACTATCTCTGAGGGGACCATCCCATCTATCTGGAAAATTTCACATATTATCCCCCTGCATAAAGGTGGTAACTCCAATGAATTATCAAACTATAGACCTATATTATCCCCTCTGGCAAAAATCATGGGGAAATGCATTCATAAGCAACTGTTAAACTACCTAATAGAAAACAACTTACTAGCTAACTGCCAACATGATTTAGGCCATTTCATTGCACCACTACTGCCCTCTTATCCTTCTCTGACTGTATTAACAAAAATCGCAATAACAACACTCTATCCTCAGCCCTCTTTATTGATCTCTCTAAAGCCTTCGATATGGTTAACCATCAATTTCTCATAAACATACTTAAAAACCTATCACTAGATGCACTGGCTATACAATGGTCTCAATCCTACTTAAACAATAGGTAACAGGCTGTTCTGTGGGAGAACAGCTTATCTACCCATCTCCCCATTGTGCTCGGTGTCCCCCAAGGCTCTATATTAGAACCTCTCCTATTTTCTATTTTTATCAATGACCTACACTTTGTAATACCTCAAGCTACCTGTATACAATACGCAGATGATTCCACATTAATATGCTCAGCCACCTCTCCATCAGACCTTCAGACCCTCACCCAAAATGTGTGTTAACACAGTCGAGAAATGGCTTCTACACCATTGCCTCATCTTGAACCTCCCCAAAAAAAACTCCTACTCTTCACTCCTCCCCATAGGGCCTCCCCACTTAACTTTACTGTTACATCAAACAACGGTACTATTATATCTCCTGATTCAACTACAAAACTACTAGGGGTACTAGTTGATAACAGCCTTAACTGTGATACTCACATTAACAGTACTATAAAAACAGTCAACAAAAAACTAGGTTCCCTCTATAGAATCAAACCCTTTCTGACCCCATTAGCAAGGGCTACTATTGCCTGCACCCACTTAATCTCTTCTCTCCTCTATGCCTCCCCTAAATATATATATATATATATATATATATATATATATATATATATATATATATGTGTGTGTGTGTATACTAACCTACTAACCTGTCTAAAAACAACCTGAACATATTGCCAAATTTGCAACAAGTTCCACATTCAGAACCCATCACTGTATTAATTTTTAACTAGGATAGCTAGAGTTACCAAATTTACTACTATTTAACTAATTAACAGTTGCCCACAAGATCCTGTATCAGCCTACTAATACTTCAGTTCTTACTAACCTTATCACCCCCTACAATAACCTTAAGACCCTATGCTCATCTAATAAAATATTAGTACAAATAGGTAAAAGCAACAATATGGCTGGCGACTCTTTGTTCTCTAATACCGTAGGTAAAACCTAGAACTCACTCCGCAGTGATCTGACCTCCCTTTCCTCAACAACACTATTTAAAAATAAACTGAAACTCTACCTTAAATCCCAATGGTTATGTCCTTGTGCGAACCCAGACTAATTACCCCATTTATTGTAAAGACACCTGTCACTTCATCTGTATATACTAGTTGCTTTTTGATAACCATAAAGAAAACGGGCTTTATATATTAATCAAATGTGTTTATATATTAATCGAATGTCTTTATCAGTATCGTCCTATAACTAACCAAATATGATAAGTAATATGATTCTGTAAGCAGAAATGTATTGAAGTGAAGATAATTGCTTATATATTTAATGTAGCCACATCTGTAAAAACTGTCATGTAAAGAATTGCTTGAATATGTATTATACCTGCATCTGTAAAAACTGTCATTTTATATAAATTTTACTGTGTTTTCAAGGAGCTTTTCTCCCTGGGCCTCTGCTGAAAATGGACATATATCCAGCTGGACTAGCCCGGTCAACAAATGTAAAATAAAATAAAAAAAAATACAATAAAATTTGAAGTATACAATAAAAGTTCCTGGCAGATTCAACTGTCTTACCAGGGGGGTTGTTTATATAGGTAAATGTTCTGGATGCCAAGCCTTCTAAGTTGGCATGACACCTAGAAGTCTTGGCAAAAGAGTTAAAAAACAATTATTTGATTAAAATGAAAGATTATAACAATGCAGTATTTAAACATTCAGAAAATTGTACAAAATATAATAACATTTTCTTTGGAATATTACAAGCACCCCTAGATTTGGAGGGGGATTATAAACATTTTGTTGAACAGAGAGAAACTGAATGACAAACAAAGTTAGCAGCAGACCAA
>NC_056732.1:1874348197-1874350697 GCF_019279795.1 Protopterus annectens
GCTAACTCACATTCTTCAGTCCTATTTATCAAATCCCCCATCCGTACCGATGGTTTCTCTACGTGGAGAACTTGAAATACAAATGAGTGCAAGGAACCATATCTTAGCGAGTGTTTTGCCAATGCACTATATTCATCCCCTCTGTTCAGACAGTATCTATGGTCCCTAATACGTTCTCTTAGGGACCTGTTCGTCTTCCCCACATAAAAATGGAAACATTGTACACAATGTGCAACATATACTACATTCCTACTGCTGCAATCAGAGGGGACTCTAATCTCCCAGAGTTTGGCTGTGTCCGGGTGTCTAAAATAATGCGACTCATCAATAGAGTCACATTGGGGGCATGTCCCACACTTACTTGTCCTCATGAGAGAGGTTGAAGTAATAGAGAATGTGAGATCATGAACTCGACTATGGCATAACATCTGTTTCAAACATTGCAGGTTACTATATGTAAACCTTGGTTGTTCCCCAACCATATCTCTCACCCGCTCATCTGTAATCAAGATATTCTAGTTCCTGCTAACCGCTTCTTTCACTACATCTATATTATGACCAAACGGAACTATAAAGGATTCATATTCACATTTCCGTTTCGCATCCTGTGTTGTTCTCGCTGCACCAGAAAAATATGGCTGTGCCCTGTCATTCATTAATTGATTCATCCTTGTATATACCCTAGGAATTTCCTATGCAGAATAACCACGTCCCATTAAACCTCTCTCTAGCTGCATTAACTCATCATTGAACAAATGTTCTGTGCTAGATAGTCTTGATACACGCATGGCCTGCCCTTTGACTATGTTGTTAAATATATGGGGACTATGCATACTATCTCTGTTTAGATATGAAGGTTTATAACATGTTTTTCGATGGACCTTGGTATTTACTCTCCCTTTATCCATGAACACATTTACATCTAAATAATCGATGTTATCATATGAATATTTCATGGTGAATTTCAAAAAGGTACTGCTATTATTTAGCTTGTAATAAAACTCATACAATGATGCAACAGAGCCCCTCCAAACAAAAAACAGGTCATCCACAAACCTTTTAAAAAATATGATATGTGGGTCCCCCATTATGAACTTTTTTTTTTTTTTTAAAGTGGCCATTACCAAGTTGGCATAGCTGTTGGCACAACTAGTACCCATAGCTACGCCACTTGTTTGTCTATAACAGACATCCTGGAATAAAAAGATATTATTTTCCAGAACTAACTCCATCAATAGGCAGAGCAAGTCAGCCCTTTTATCATCACATTTCATAATCTCTTTAAGGAACCATCCCAAGTATACAAGTCCCTCTTCATTGGGAATGCATGTAAACAAAGATACAACGTCCATTGTTACAAACACAATGTTGTCAAAATTGGGTATTTCAGTCATTCTCAGATACAACTCCCTTAAGAATTGTTCCGTGTCTCTTAACACTGGATCGTGTTCATTAAGAAATGTTCTGAGTTCATGATCTAAATAAATGGAGACAGGTTCAGTGAGCCATCCAGCTCCAGCCACCACAGGACTCATATCTGGTGCATGTGGATTCTTATGGACCTTAGGTAACCCTGTTATCGTTGGAATTAAGGGCGATTCCACTAGGAAATATTTATATAGATCTTCAGTGATATAGCCCATACATTTGCATTCATGTAGACTTCTAAATATATTGTCTTGCATATTCTGTGCCATTTGTGTAGTTATAACTTCATATGACTCATTGTCTAATAATTCCAACATCTTGTTTTCATAGTAGTCACTGTCCATTATCACTACCAGGCCTCCCTTGTCAGCTGGTCGTATGACGATCTTACTGTTGTTCCGTAGGCCCTTTATTGCATCTCGCTCATTTCTATTGAGATTTCCACTATGAATCGAATTAAACATATCAGCATCCTTGTATAAATTATTTTCCACCGCTCTCACAAACACCTCTAGATTTGTTGGAAGTTGGGGAGTGAATGTACTTTTCTTTTTAAAAACAACTGATGTTGATGCATCAGTTTTATCGTGTTGGGGTCCAAATGAAAGTTTAAGTGCAATTCTCCTAGTAAACATCCTCAATGATATTAAAGCTTGACTGATGTCCATATTCGATGTGGGGATAAACGATAACCCCCTATTAAGAACTGCTATCTCAGCTTCATTTAAAACTTGTTTAGAGATGTTATAGACTAAACATGATTGTTCCAATAACTTGGTATTACTCGCTGCTGGTTGCTCATTGATGATTCTTTCCTCTTCGCTCCTCTGTCGACTTCCAAATCTAACGATCTTTTCCTCCCTGCCCTGATGGGCAGAGGAAAATCCACATGTTGTTGATTCTCTAACTGTATTTTCCTCCTCACCACACTAGAGAGGCTGGTAGAAGAGTTTACAGTCATTACACCTTTTCCAATTAAAGGCTGGGCATGGTCCCCAAAGTTCTCATCAGGTGTAGTATACACCGACCCAACAACTGTCGGTGAGGTAATGTTTTCTGGTAATGATGCTGT
>NC_056732.1:1874370697-1874441624 GCF_019279795.1 Protopterus annectens
AGCTGCAAGAATATTGGTAGGAAAACTAAAATTAGGAGGAAGAAGGTGTGAGTCATGCCTGTGTTGTCTGTTCACTGGGAAGAGTATACACTCAGTGTAGGCGTTATTGAATGTGGCCCAATGATTTCTGTAGCTCGAGGAGGCAGGATCTAGATTTCCTAGTCTGCCATGTAGGTGTTTCTCTGTGTAATAAAAGCAATTGTTATTCTCTGCTGAACTGTGTCATGTCAAAGTTATTTAGTACCTCAACACTAGACTTCATCAGCAGTGGCATTCAGTCCCCACTGTAATACCTTTTGACCAGATGCTAATGTGTATAGCTAATAAAGGAAAACAGTTATATCACAAATATAAATACAGAGCAAATGCTAAACATGTAAAAAATTGAACATAGTTCCTAGTAAGGTAAGATTAACATTATTACCCAATTTCCAATAATTATATTTAAGATACATGTAAAGCCTTCTTTGGACATCCAGAGCCTACAAAAGGTGTGTCTGCCAGTGGGCTGTCAGCAATTTTTCCAGAGGTTTTTTTTTTGCCCTCTATACAGGAAAAAAAAAAGTTTGTTTAATACAAATTGGCCTAGCTTTGGCATCTATAAAATTGTAAATCAAGCACAATATGTAGCAGGTAATATACTTGGGGAAAAAAATAACAAAAAAGTTAGTGAATTCAGCTGTTCACTACCGACTCCCAAGGGAGACGTTCCTTAACAAGCAACACACATTTACTTTGCAATTTGCATTTACAAAGTCTTCAGGGTTATTATATGATCTTTTTTTTATTTTAAATAATTTTGGTATTTAAAATGATAGTTTAGCAGAGAATTTCCAGGCTGATTGTCCCAGACAGGAGCTTGATGTTGTAGTTGTTGTCTTTCGGCTTTTCCCGGTTAGGGGTCGCCACAGCAGAACTCCAGTCCGCTAATGATTGGCAGTAGATTTTGACAAACACCGAGGTGCCAGAGCGATGTTCAACCTTCAACAAAGGCATGCCTACTTATGCATGTCTTTCGAACGCCCACCCAACTGCAGGGAGGACCTGGATTCTCCTGGTGAGGAACCTCTGTGGTCTCTCCAGCTGCTGCATGTGCTTTGCAAGGTACATACTGAATGGGGCATTGTACTCAATAATGGGTCTTATAAGGGAAGAATACAGGGATGTTATGACCTCCTTGTCCCTGGATGAGATACCCTTACTTATGAGCTGGGCCATGTAGAAAGCTTTCCATACAACAGAAGCAACATGGTGGTCAAAAGTCAGGTTGCTATCAACCTGGGTGCCGAAATCCCTCACAACTAATTGCGTGCTTAGGACATTGTTATTAATGTGATAATTTGTGGGGACAACACTTTCCCCAAAGGAGATTATGATGCATTTTTTGGTATTCAGCTTGAGGTCATGTTTTTAGCACCAGTCATTTGTTTGGGTGGGACCTTCTTGGAGATTGTCCATGTCACTAGGGAATTGATGACTGTGCCCAGCTTGCAGTAATCTGCAAACTTGGTCAGCCATAGCTCACTGGTTTTGGCCTGCACCTCAGAAAAATATATCCCAAACAACAGAGGCCCCAAGACCGAACCCTGGGGTATGTCAACTCATTACAGGTCTACTGCTTGACGTGGCTTCCCCTATTTTGACTAGGTTGCTTCTGTCGGTGAGCCAGTTGCTACCCATCTGTTAACATACAGATTGATGACTAGTTGAGAGAGTTTATCTATTATTCCCAAGTGGGGAATAGTGTTGAAGGCTTTCGCCGTATCAAGGTAGGCAGTGTGCAAAGAAGTGTCTCAAAGAAGTTGACCAAATTTAACAGACAGGACCTCCTCTTGATGAAGCCAAACTGTGTGGGATCGAGTGTTTGGAGGTTGCCAATGTCCTTGTTAATGAGGTCCATGATAATTCGCTCCATGGCCTTGCAGATCAGGCTAGTTAGGCTGATGTGTCTATAATTTCCTGGATCGGTGGGCACTCCACCTTTGTGTAAAGGGATGATAGTGGCTGTCCTCCACTCAGCTGGGAAGAAGCCAGTACTCAAGCTTTGGTTGAATAGGGTGCCTAATGGTGCTGAAAGTTCCTGCCTGAGTTCATGTAGGATGCAGCCTGGGATGTTATCAGGTCCCATGGAGGCTGTATTTTTTCCTTTGAGAGAGCAGTGATGACTTGTTCCCTAGATATAAGGGGAAGGGGGCAGGTACTGGGGGTGTCCTGATTTACTGATGGGGTGAGACACAGGTGTAAAGTTTTCACTGAATCTGTCAGCCAGCAAGTTTGCTATAAGGACAATGGCATTTGTACATGTGTTGTCCTTGATTGCCAGTTTTGAACAGATCTGGGTGGTCCCTTTCAGACTGCGGACATAAGTGAAGAATGTCTTATGACTGTCTCTAGTAGATGTGGCCAATTTGTACTAGAAGTTTGCTTTGGAGGATTTCACTAGTGCTCTTATTTGCTTGTTCAAGCTAAGGAGAGATTGTTTCCAACTGGGCACCTGCTCCTTCTTGGTCTTGGACAGCAATTGTTTCCTTTTGTTATAGAGTTTATTTATTGCAGGTGTCCACCAGACAGGTTTATTCTTCCTTGCTGAGTATGATTTAGTCCTTTCGGGTTTTCCTGATTCCATGCATCTATATAAATGCTCGTATGGTGCTTTGGTGTAGTTTTGGATACTGGTGCCAGTTCCTAGAGAGGGGGAGGGGGCTGTGAAGCTGTTTATACCATCCCTCAGAAGGCTGTAATCAGCTTTGGAGACTTTTTTGTTTGACTCTAACTAGAGGGTTTGGATGAGATGTCTAGTAACTATGAACCTGTTGCTGGTTTGACAGTGATTCCTATTTCAATATTATCAGTTTACCATATTTGTTTTTAATGTAACATAGTTTATTCTTCAAGGGCAGCAGGCACTACATTTGTACATGAAACACTTAAATTTAAAGTTGTTTGTCAATAACAATCTGTGCATTAGTTATAGATCTCTTTTATGTGAATTATTCAGATGACGTTTATTTCTGCAGTGATTGTGCATTATGGTGGATTGTAATGACAAACATTTGAGTGGCGTTTTTGTGGTTGAAATATTCTGTAACAATAGGTAGTTTTGTCATTATTGGCTCATGTTTTGTTTCATTGCTTACTGGAAAAAATGTTCAAACCTACAAATTTAAAACACACTCTAGCAAGTGGTGCTGTGCTGTATTATACAAGGAATAAAATTTAATACAATGAGGATGGTGCATCAAAGAACACATGCATGTATGTAGGGTCCTAAAAATGTGTGCAAGAAGCTTATGGTTTGAAAACAGGCCAAAGGGGAAACGTAATTAATCACTGGCCAGATGCATTTTCTTTGAATGTGGTTTTCAATGAATGTGAGTTTCAAGGGCAGAGAAGCTTACTGTTAATGCTAAGTCTGTTTTCATTGTGAGAATGTACTGTTTTGTTTAGCAAATGTATATTAGTGTTTGTGCTATAATATAAATAAAAGTTTTAAATATCTCTAATCATTGCAGAGTAAAGAAAAAATAGTATGCACACTGACAGGTTTGAACAGGGTTTATGATAAATGGGGAGAAATAGCCACATGATGGGACACTGGAATAGCTAGGGGTGGTGCTGGGGGAGGTTGCTGGGGGGGGGTGATCCATTACTCTGCCTGGGGCCCCATTTGACCATGGTGTGTCTCTGTGTCTTTCTATGGGTTAGTGTAAGTTTAAGGGTAAAGGGGTGCAGGTCTCTAGAGGCTGTAGTGGATATAACCTCTTTCATATCTTTTGGTTCTATTGGGGAGGGAGTACAGGTGCACAATTGTGAATTAAATTCTGCATTAGAGTATGTTTTGTCTTAATGTTTGGCATGTTTGGAGGTTCCATCCCAGGACTGTATCAGTTGTATCTGATTGTCTCACATACACGTATCTACACCCATACATGCACACGTCACATGTCTATCTAGGCTTCCCACTCACATTTACCTTAATTCCTGAAAAAAGAAGACTAATTCATAATAATTTACACACTTTGGTTTAGTACCTGCAATCATGTGCTGTGTAGTTCTGAAAGCATGCTTGAATGAAAACTTTGCTCAGAAATAGAAAAAAAAAACACTTGTATGTATATTGTTGATGTGGTATGCTATAGTGATGTAGGTCGGGGATTCTCTGTTCTCCAACACTGTGGGCAAATCCTGGAACCTGCTTCCCAAGGAACTCTCATCTCTGTCCTCAGTGAAACTGTTCAGAAAACAACTTGGAGAATACCTTAATAACCACTGGTTATGCCCATGTAGTAACCCAGACTAACCTTACCACCACTACCTATATAACCATTTACTATTTAATTCCAACTCCCTCTATGCCTCTGAGAGTAGATCCAGCTAAGCCAATTCAGTCTTTACAACTTTCTCTTACATAGGATCCACTTCAAAGTATGTACTGGTATAGTTTACATTTTACAGCATGAACTTGTTTTCACGTATAGATACCTATAAAGGCATTCTTTATCTTTCCTATTTAAAGTTGCTATGCTACTATAGGATCACTTTGATGACACACTGTTAAATACTACTCTACCTGAAGCTGCTATATTTGTTAGTGTGTTTTCGTTTCTCTTTCTTATTATGTGCTACTTTATAATTGTTTTTTTTTCTCTTTCTTATTATCTGCTACTTTAAAATTGCTATGTTGCTATATAACATTTGTATTCTTCACCTTAAAATAGTACTGTACCTAAAGTTGCTAATATTTTACTTATCTGTACCTGAAGTTGCTAAAAGTTGGCTTATGTAGAGCTTTTCTCCCCAGGCCTCTACTGAAAATGGACATATATCCAGTTAGACCAGCCCGGTCAACAAATGTAAAATAAATAAAAAATAAAATAAATGTATCAGAATCACAGAAAAATATGTTTCTTAATATATTTTTATTTGTTATACCTCAAGATAGACATGATGAAGTGTGTTGTACAGATATAACTTTGTTTTTCAGTTTTTCACCTCATTCCCACAATGCAGTTTGTGCCCCCTACTACAGCATGCCCACAAATAATAATAAATGAAGTGCTTTACTTTTGCATTTATTTCTGACAGTGTTATTCTGCGGTGGTGCAGCGGTAGTGTTGTTGCGTCACAGCAAGAGGTTCTCCCGTTCGATTCTCGGCTTGGGTTGAGAGTGCCTTCTGTGTGGAGTCTGCATGTCCTCCCCACGGTCGAGTGGGCCTTCGAAAGACATGCGTTGAATAGGCGTGCCTTCGTTGAAGGTTGGGCATTGGGCTGGCAACTCGACACCATAAAAAAAACAAATGCCAATCATTAGCGGACCGGAGTTCCGCTGTGGCAACCCCTAACCAGGAAAAGCCGAAAGACCAACAACAACAACAACAACAACTGACAGTGTTATGAGTCACTGGCTTCTTGGAATGTTTTGGAAAGAGAGTGTTGTCCGTTTTTCACAAATTACTCTGACTTATGCTAACTACAAGATGCTAATAAGTACTTCATAGCATAGTTTCTTCCATGTAGTGTAGGTAAATCATATGGCTTTATTAAGTACTCAAAGGAGTAGTTTTTAGACCCCCCTCTTAATTAGATGTGACAGTTTTGAGGTGAGTCTAAAAGATGTGCTCACGTATGTTTGACTGACACTTTGACAGAAGAAACCTTTTTGCTGTTTTTGACGTTGTTGTTACTTAATTCGTTACAGTTAGATGGATAAACACCTGGCAGTGTGAACCCTGGCTGTAGTTGATATGGATATACGCAGTACTTCACTGGGTATAATTGGGAGTATTTGCCAGTTCATTTATGTTGTGTTGGAATATAGCTCAATTGTTTTTCATATATTTCTCTGACAACTAACTTTTTAGAAAAGAATTTCAGTTTGGCTGTTATGTATGCTGCATAGCATTTTACTAGCAAAACAAAGTTACACGATGTAAAAATATAGGTGGTGACTACACAGACAGTGAAATCTAAAGAAAGTTTCTTGTCCCCCCATATGTCATACAGAGTAATACAAATTCCATTCTGAAACAACATGAGATTTGATGGGGGGGAGGTGACTTTCATGCTCTATGATAAATGATCATTTAAAGGTACTGCAAGGTTTCCGGCCAATAAATGATTTTAAGCTAATATTTATCAAAAGGCTGCGGTGGTGCAGTGGTTAGCATTGCCGCCTCACAGCAAGAGGTTCTCTGGTTCGATTCTCTGCTGGGGTGCCTTCTGTGCGGAGTCTGCATGTCCTCCCTGTGGTCGCGTGGGTTTCCTCCGGGTGCTCCGGTTTCCTCCCAAAGACATACAGTAGGTGGATTGGACACTGTAAATTGGCCCTAGGTGTGTGTGTGTGTGTGTGTACCTTCTGTGGAAGGTTGGGTGCCAGGCTGGCAACTCGACACTGTAAAACTCCACTGCCAATCATGAGCGGACAGATGATCCACTGTGGTGACCCCTAACCAGGAAAAGCCGAAAGAAGAAGAAGATTTATCAAATGAAGGAAGACAACTTTGAGATTTGGTTAACTAAACTGGAGATTGGCGTTAGTCATAAGGGTACTGTTGCTAGTAACCCCCCACCATGCTGGCGCCAAAGGCACATTTAATAGGAGACATAGCATTGCTTTGTTATATACAACAACCTTCATAATCTGGCATGTTGGACATGCAGCTATCTGCTTCTTATGCATTATCAGTCTGTCATACCGCTCCATACATCCATACAGCAGCTGTTTGCTACTCTTCCTTGCATTTTCACGGTTGTCAGATTCCATCAGCACAGCATTTCTTCTCCTAGACCAGTATTTCTCATGAGGTGAGCCCATTCTCCATGGGCAGGCATAAGCCTGTTTTAGGGGAGGCCCAAGCAAGTTGGAAAATGTTATAAAGCATTTACTATCCAGTATTGTTTTAAGTAGGATCAAGCTATAAGCTGAAGGATAATTGTTAGGCACTGTGTATATAGGTTCATAGATTAGTACTAGACTAACTGCCCTTGCGAGCCATTTTAAGCCTAGCCGATTATCCCCTGTGAGATTCAAACCCTGTACCTTGTGTTTGTAAGGCAAACACCTTAACCATTAGGCCACCCTACTACAAAGCTGAAATAAAAGAATAATAAAAAGTTTGTAAATATGTTGGAAGATCACTTGTTTCTATAGTATAAATCACAGTGTGGATGGAGGCCCAAAGTTCTTCTCTGATGACCAGGGGGAAGAGAATGAACATTTTGTGTGATTTGAACGTTCAGTGTAATGAAATCAGAGAAAGGACATATTTCCTAGACCATTTTACCCCTTCAGTGTTCTGCTTGGGGTTTCATTTTATAGATTCATGGGTTCACGGGTTCTTACTAAGGTTATGTTCAAAAGAAATCATCATGAAACTCAACCACATCACTCAGTACTAGTGGGAAACTAGCAGTGCCCCCCCTCCCCATTATGCAGAGTTTCTCCACATATTTCTGTTGAAAATTTGTGATCACTCATCCAGTCATCCAAACAGGTTTCAAAGATTGTAAGTGAGATATTCTGCTTGATAGGTAAAGGCAGTCTATTCCAGAAATGAGGGATACGTTGGGTTTCATACCTGTCACATCATATGGTCTTGTTGATATGATTGCATAGGGTTAGGTCTCTAAAACAGGTGCTTGTTTTAATTTAATGAGAGCTGGGTCATTCATAACATGGAAAGTTAAGCAGAAATTACCCTTCAGAAGTCTATAAGACATGGAAAAAGTGATAGAGCTTTTAGTCTATTCGAGTAACTAAAGGTACTGAAACCTGATCTAATTTAACCAGTTGCCATGATCTTCTTGAATTTAAGACCTTCTCTCACATTTTTTGCACCAGTTAAACCCTTTCAGAAATTCTGCCTTACCGCATTATAAGCTAGCCTAAGCTCACTGCAAACCGGACCTTCATCTTCATGTATGGATGACTATAATAGGGCAGCCCTTATACTCACTACATGTAAACCACTTAGAATTATCATTTTCTCTGAGACACAATGGAGGCTATATTGTTTTGCATTATAAAGTTTCCTTCTATTTAGTCACGTTCTCTGCAGCATCCATTTCCTGATTAAGTCTTCATATTTCTATTTTTACTCATACTTGTTAATACAATTAAATGAGTGTCTTAGTTTTATAAAAAAAACAAAGTTCTATTGTCTTAGAACATGTAGTAAGTTAAATGGCATTAATGAAAATCGTAGTTAGTTCAATTTATTTATAACTAATGTTCAGGGACCCATGGAAGTAGTAATCTTTTCACAAAAACTGTGTTGTGTAATGTTTCTTTTAACCTATAAAAGGTGGGTGTAACTTGGCAATTGTAACCTCCCTAGGGCTAATGAGCATCTATTATTTAACCATCCAACAAACATAATGTGTGTGCAGCTACTATCTCTTAAGGTTCTTTAGTTTTAGCACACATAGAATAGAAGTCATTTCATTCAAGCCCCTGTGGAAAGCATGCATTAATTTCAAATTTAAGGCCATCGACTCAATTGAGATGAATAGTAGAGGAGAGGAGAGGCGTCTACACTTATGTTGGAGAAACTGGAATGTTTGTGGCAGCTTAGACTCAATGCATGCTTTCCACGATTTTAATTAATGCTATTTAATTTACGACATGTTCCATTATAAGACAACAGAAAAACTAAGCCACTCATTTTACCTAATGACTTAACAAAAAACAAACTGTTTGACTTCAGTATTTTAGGATTATACCTTTAAATTATGTGACTGTGCTTAATTGGCTTAATTGTGTTAACAAGTATGAGTCACTAGGATAGCACTTAAACTTGTTTTTTCTTTCTGAGCACTATTGTCTGAAGAAGTTAGGAGAAGTGTTTCCTAACTAAAAGCGCTTTACACTTTGTGACTTGGATTCTGTGCAGCCAGATCGTTTTTAACTTTTTATTGCTTGGCAGTTACAGGAGTGTGCACCGGGCTACTGATTGCTGTAAGCTTGTTTTACTCAGCTATTAAACCTTGTTGGACTTTGCAGTGTACACTCGTCTTGTGCCTATTAGTTTTTCGACGTTTTTAGTAAACATGATATCTTAATAGGATAAGAATAAATGGTTGAATTTTATTGAGAAAAATAATTTTCTTATGGTTTTGGGAGCTAACAATCAAATGTCCTGAAATTTGTTTTGTTTTTAAGTATTGTGAGAAACGAATTCTGGTTCGTTGGTTTGCAGTACAGAAGAAGATAGATTTAAGTCATCACTGCTGTTTTTTTTTTGCTGAACAGATCAGGTGACTACTACAGAAAACTGTTGTTTTACTGAAGGATTAGATAACAAATGCATTATTACCTGTGGCAGACATGATCCTGTTTTATTTTACCAGCCAATTAGCCCACAATTAAATAAAAATACTAGAGTCTTATAGTTAGTAAAGAGGATGACGACTATGAGGTGATAACAACCTGCTTCCCCTAGTCCAGAGTTTGATTCCATTTGTTTACTTTGTGATTACAGCATCAAATATCATCAAAGTAATCAGAATTTTGTACGAAATTGAATTATTTAATAAGTATTTTTTTGATGTTGTAGTGCATTTTCAGAGGCACCTTACAGAATCTGGCTAACATTTGGCAACCCTCTCAAGACAAACACACAGTGTGTGTGTGTGTGTGTGTTTACATACAAGAAATAAATACATAACTCCCTGCACACATTTTTAACCCAGTACAAATGTTGCAGTGAATTACTGGTATTTTAACAAAATAATCATTATTTGTAGGGCTATCTCTGACAGTGTAAAAAGGAAATGAAACAGCCCACATCAGTGCCAAATTTTGCCTATCCTCATTTCTTACTCAAACAGCCATTTTTGTGTTCTTATTGTATATCTCTACCAGCTATGCGTGTACACCTAGTAGGACTTGTATATTACAGCTGAAATACGCTGTCTGATGTAAATGCAGTTTCTCCTGTTTACCTTTTATCGATAGCTTTTTCTGTACGATATCTTCTCCAAAAGGGCTGAATATGAAAAAAATAAGGGGAGGGGGCGGCGTGGTCATTTAAGAAAAGCGCACATCCCTACTATTTGTGTATGTGTGTGCATATGCATACCCGTGCATAACATATATGTGTGTGTGTGATACGCGCAGGTGTAAATGCAGTTTTCCTTGGCATGAACATTTCAGTGGGGTTTACAAAAGTACAAATCTTCGTTATGCCGTTCTTAATTGAAAGAGACCTAATTTTGCTGGTCTTTCAAATCTTTGTTCTACATTCAGGTCCCAGGACCGCCATTAGGTACCCATGCCTCTTCCTATAACACCTAACAGTACCTGTAATTGGTATGGTACCTGCATACCATTCTTCAGCTCACCTGTCGGTAGCCCCGCCCCCAAACGTCAGCACTTTTTTTTTAATTCAGTTCGTGCCTCCCAGCCCTTCTCATGCTTCTTCAAAGGGTCGGACAAGAACAAAGGCTTGCAGATGGAAACATTGTTGCAATGCTTCGACGATCCCCGCGTTCAGTAATCTCAGCTACTTTGTTGCCCTGAAGACTGTCTGCCAACCCCAACATGGCCGCCCGATTGCGTGCTAGAGCGTCGTGCCCCACGGGGCGTCGTCGGGTTAGCCTTTTAATGTGAGTCTGTTGTGGAGGCTGCAAGCCTGTGTGCTGACCAGGAGGCAGCGCGGATAGCACGCTGGCCATCAGGGCACAGGTAGTCGCCAGTGATGCTGATGGAGCTCTGACCTGCTAGCTGACACACAGGGTGCGCGGATGTCCTATGAAGAGCATTAAGGTAGGATCAAGCCCCCAGTTCTGCAGCTGAAGGGAGGGAGAGAGATGCAGACTGACTAAAGACTGGCAGAAGAAATAAAAAAAATGCTCCTTTTGGGAAGCTATATGAAGGGCCCCCTGTGAGTGTACCTGCACCCTTGCCAAATGCTAAGCCAACGTGAGTTGGGATGATGGGACATGCAAGGATGCATGTGTTTTGTAGATGTGGCTAGCATGTCTAAACATTTCGACACTAAACTGGAAGAAATCTGGGGCTCATATGTGGGGAAGATGCGTACAACAGCATTTTGAAGCACCATCAATCTCTGCCTTGTCTGAGTTTAGTGAGCTTTAAACTGCATAAAGAATCAGGGATGTTGACCTGGCAGTTTTGATGTTGTGTGAGGGGAATATAATGCACACTGTTCTCATGCAACAGAATGTGAGTGTTGCTTCTGATGTGCAGAAATAGCATTGTCCATTTTAGTGCAGGAGAATCAAAACAGATGTACACATCTGGTGTTGTGCCATATTTATGCATTTATTCTCTGCAAAGAACCTGATAATAAACTGGTTATTTTATGTGAATGTAATTGCTAACCTACTAGGGTCTTGGAATAAGACACTACATTGTGGTTATAGCTAGAACTAGGAAGTGGAACGCTGTTTATACTACAATTGATACAGGAATTAATGGGATGGGAAGCTCATTCCTGTAGTCTGCACTGACCCTCATGAGCCTACATTAAATATGTTGATCTGTTTGTGTTCTTCATAGGAACCTTTAATGTGTAATTAAATGAAATAGTAATCCTATTAAATGCATTTATGTTCACATTTCGTACAGATCTGAAAGCTATTACTGTCCTGCACACAGTTTTTTTTTTTTTGTGAAACAGTCTTTTAGAGAAGTGCATGAGCACGCATACACACACACACACACACACACACACACACACACACACACACACACACACACACTGCTGAAGATTTATATGCAGTTGTTAGGAAGTCAGAATCTGAGTTGGTGTGGACCATGACCTAAATCTTTACTTTTGGTTCAGCTGTGGCTTTCAGTCTTAAAACTGGTTTGTTTCCATTTAACTAGTTGTAGAAACTCTTGCTTTCTGACAATCGCAATGTCTGAGATATTTGATGATAAGAGTTAAACATTTATTGTAATCCACATTGTGTCTTATTTACTACATATATACTACAAACAATTATCCATATGGCTGTTTATGTGGGAGATTTCTTCAGTTACTATTTCATCCATTGTTTCACAAATATGTGTATATCTGTTTATATATTGTTTATACTAGTTGTGTATATGCACATATGTGCACATATTGCTGCTAGATGTGTGTTTTTAGTATCTTAACAAGCGTGTGTTTCTTGGAATATATGCAGCTATATACTTCAGTGTAGAGTTGATTTATAAGATGGGGATAGCATTATTTTGTTTTTTTTTTAATTATATCCTTCTTTGCATGTAATTTCTTTTCTGTCTGTCCCATGATGAGCTGATTGCATGGAATCCCGTTTAATCTACTTGTGAAAGTTACTTTGACTTTGAGTTTATGGCTATCTAACTGTAAATATTGTATGTTTATATATGTTATGTAATGTCTGTGTGTGAGTAACATAAAATACTGTAAATGCGCACACACACACACAGGTGTGAGTGTAGAAATATTTTTATTTTTTTATTTATTTAACATTTGTTGACCGGGAAAGTACGACTAGGTTCCACAGAGCCTGTTTTCAGCGGAGGCCCGGGGAGAAATGCTCCAGATGCATGTCTTTGGAATGCTATAAAAATATGAAGAGATGTCCATTCAGCCTAGCACAACAATATTACTGAATGCAATTTCAGAGAAACATGTAAAACACATGTTTTAATTCAATTTTTTTAAATTTTATACATATATAGATACACACACAGGTGTGTCTTTGTGTACGTATATATTTGTTTATGTTATTATATACGTACACACAATTATACACCTATCTTGCAGCTTTGTATCCTTATAGATGTGTGTACATTTGAGTTGTATATGAGCTGGACAACAATGCGGCTTTAGTGTTTACAATCTCTTCCATATAGCTCCAGGACTCAGGGTTTAGTCCTCATATTTCATCATTATCTGGATGGAGTGTGCATGTTATCTGTCTGTGGGTGTATGTATGTCTGTCTGCATGGGTTTTGTTGGCTACTCTGGTTACTTTCCACCTTCCAAAAACATGATAGTTGATTGATTACTTTAGAGTAACCATATATATTGCATCTTCCTTTATCCTTCTGTCCTCTGATGTGGCTAAAAAGGGTCAGAGATGTTTCAGATTATTTAGGATGGTAAATGAAACACTTCAAATGCTCTAATTAAAAACTTGAATTAAAACATGTGTTTTACATATGTTTCTCTGAAATTGCATTCAGTAATACTGTTGTGCTAGGCTGAATGGACATATCTTCATATTTTTATAGCATCAGTTTGTCAGGCATCTTAATCCCCCGCCCCAATATTGTCAAGTAATTAGTCTGGTGGAGTGACTGATACATTAAAAGGAATTCTGACACTTTTTTACTTTTTATTGGATTTGCACTGTTATATGAGCAAGCAGTGATTTTATTCAGTACTTTTATTTTCTGTATTATATTTTATTGACTTTTCAAACAAAAACTTGAGAAGGTAGGGAAAGGAAGGGGTTACAAAAGGGAAGTGAAAAATAAAGAACCTCAGTCAGGCATAGTAATCTGATTTCTGTTTTTGAAAACAGAACCATTACCATTAGATTATTTATAGATACATATATGTTGATTTTTAAAACTGAATTTAAGTTTCTAATTCTTTTAACGTTTTGTTGAATTTTGTCTGTAAGTTGATTTTTTTTCTGTGAAGTTAATTTGTACATTTTCATGTTTTGATTGTAATATTCACTTAGCTTTATTGTGCACTTTGCAGAACATATGTTTGCTGCTCAGGGTGATGTAGTTTTTACCGTGCAACTGAGGAATCCTAAATGAGGATCCTTTTCACTTTTGCCACTGCTTAATTACCCTGCAATGGATAAAGAGCTGCCACTTTCTTTACAGTGTAACAGGCATAACCAAAAACTGATATAAACTTAAATGCCATCACATCTCCCTTTGAACTGACAGCTGCATCTTATAAATAAAACTGTTAACATTGTGTCTGAAAGTTCTGGATTAGTGCAGAAAGTTTCACCAAAGGTCTCCATTGAAAAGGCATTCAATACCCAGATAGACTTACTGGTAAAGAAATGTAAGTAAATTTACTGAGAACTGGTTCTTAGGTAGTTACTAGGCTTGCAGTCCAGGAGACCATTAAGGAATCTAACTCAAATTTCCAGTGTATCTGGTTAAGTGGCATGGAAGGCAAATGAAGTTGAAAAGATTCAAACCATGTACCCTTGGCACAGGAAGTAGCTTATTAACAAGTCAGAGCTTTAGTCTTCTGCACTATCTGCCCAACTGGTTTTTGATGGTTACATGACTGTTACAAACGTAATGAATGGTGCTCAGCTGACATGACTTCAGCCCTAAAACCACATTGTAAGATGCTTCACCCTCCATTTCTACATTTGCTTCATCTAATCAGTTTCAGGGTGTCACCCCTGAATGTGGAATGGTGGAGTATACACTGGATGGTAGAGCTCAACCATGGTATGCACAGTAGCACTGAATAAGTATGCACTGACCATCCATTCAGATACACTTTATTATTATTTTCAGTTTGTTAAATGGGCTAAAATCTTGATTGCAGATGACCAGTTTCAGTCTTGGCACAGGAAAGCGAAGGGTGATACAAAGGAAGCGACATTTTTTGTTACGTAGTAACAAAACAAGACTGTGAATATACACAGCAGGAATATACCCTTATTCGTGGCAAAACAAAACTATAAATGATAGATATGGCAGTAGTATACAATTGTTTACAATAAGGTGCTATACACGCTGTAAAAGAAGATGTGTAGGTGCTTTAGCGTGAGTATACAAGTATTAATGACAGATAAGCTGATATCAAAGTGAGGTATACAGAGTGGCTTGAGTATAGTGTAGTAAGAGTTGAGGTATACAGGGATTGAGTATAGTGTAGTAAGAGTTGAGGTATACAGGGACTGAGTATAGTGTAGTAAGAGTTGAGGTATACAGGGACCGAGTATAGTGTAGTAAGAGTTGAGGTGTACAGGGACCGAGTATAGTGTAGTAAGAGTTGAGGTGTACAGGGACCGAATATAGTGTAGTAAGAGTTGAGGTGTACAGGGACCGAGTATAGTGTAGTAAGAGTTGAGGTGTACAGGGACCGAGTATAGTGTAGTAAGAGTTGAGGTGTACAGGGACCGAGTATAGTGTAGTAAGAGTTGAGGTGTACAGGGACCGAGTATAGTGTAGTAAGAGTTGAGGTGTACAGGGACCGAGTATAGTGTAGTAAGAGTTGAGGTGTACAGGGACCGAGTATAGTGTAGTAAGAGTTGAGGTGTACAGGGACCGAGTATAGTGTAGTAAGAGTTGAGGTGTACAGGGACCGAGTATAGTGTAGTAAGAGTTGAGGTGTACAGGGACCGAGCATAGTGTAGTAAGAGTTGAGGTGTACAGGGACCGAGCATAGTGTAGTAAGAGTTGAGGTGTACAGGGACCGAGCATAGTGTAGTAAGAGTTGAGGTGTACAGGGACCGAGCATAGTGTAGTAAGAGTTGAGGTGTACAGGGACCGAGCATAGTGTAGTAAGAGTTGAGGTGTACAGGGACCGAGCATAGTGTAGTAAGAGTTGAGGTGTACAGGGACCGAGCATAGTGTAGTAAGAGTTGAGGTGTACAGGGACCGAGTATAGTGTAGTAAGAGTTGAGGTGTACAGGGACCGAGTATAGGGTAGTAAGAGTTGAGGTGTACAGGGACCGAGTATAGGGTAGTAAGAGTTGAGGTGTACAGGGACCGAGTATAGGGTAGTAAGAGTTGAGGTATACAGGGACCGAGTATAGGGTAGTAAGAGTTGAGGTATACAGGGACCGAGTATAGGGTAGTAAGAGTTGAGGTATACAGGGACTGAGTATAGGGTAGTAAGGGTTGAGGTATACAGGGACTGAGTATAGGGTAGTAAGGGTTGAGGTATACAGGGACTGAGTATAGGGTAGTAAGGGTTGAGGTATACAGGGACTGAGTATAGGGTAGTAAGGGTTGAGGTATACAGGGACTGAGTATAGGGTAGTAAGGGTTGAGGTATACAGGGACTGAGTATAGGGTAGTAAGGGTTGAGGTATACAGGGACTGAGTATAGGGTAGTAAGGGTTAAAGTGAGACTGGGTAGAAGATAATTAGTAGATGGGGTGGATGGCTGGTACTGGCATTTGGTGAATTTCTGGAGATGGACCTTTAACTGGTCTCAGAATTTTGGGTGATTCACATGAGGGGACACATTTGCAGAGTTTGGAGGCTACTATGAAGAGGTAGTCATCTGTGTAGTGGTGTTTTGTTTTGGGGAGTTATATGCTCTGGGTTTCTGAGTTCTGAACCTGTTGGGTACGTTTATCTTGTTAATTTTGTTGTTGTGGGAAAACTGTTTTTTATTTAGTAGATTGAATAGTTATGATCCTAAGAGAAGGTCTGTTATTTGTTTTACTGGGAAGCAGTTAGAACTCTCTGTTCTGTGGCAGTCAAGGCCGTATTTTGACGAAAGTGTGATGAATGTACCTACTTTTTTAGTAATTATCTGGATTTGTTTGGTGTTTGCTACTAAAGAGAAACTTGTATTCCATCAGTGATAGAAGAATGGGTTTGCTATTGCTGACCTAGTTGCCTTGCTAATAAAGGGTGAGATTTTAATGGTGTTTCTTGCACAACATTTTGGGAGATGTTGAATATGTTTTGGTAAGTAAGATAATATATGCTGTAGTGTTGTAAGATAAAACTGTATAAAGTGATAAATAAAGCATTCATAAAACATGGTACGGTTTGCTGCTCACAATTTAACAAGTACTTGGACAGAAAAGGTTAACAGATACATTGGACTTTATTATAAAAGGCCTGCTCTGAGTGTAAGTGACCTCTTACATTGAGAGAGCAGGTCTTTGGATTCTGACCTCAGGGCTAGCCTGTTTATAGAGAGTCCTTAAACTAAAGTGAGTCACTTACGCTGAGAGGAAAGTCTTTTGAAGTCAGGGCAGACTTACACTGAGAGCAACTCCTTTGGAACCTGGCCTAATATAGCCAGCATTTTTTTTCAGGGAAATATTTCAACATTAATTATACTGAAATACTAGCAGAAATAGGAAGAAATACAGTTTTGCAGAAGATGATAGCATAGTGCAAAATAAGAAGAAAGCTGAAAGGAGAAGTTATAGTATAAGTAGCAAAAATAAGAGAAATATTAAATCATTTTAAACGTGAAGACTAACCTGTCCTAATAGGATTGTAATTAAGGGCAGTGTCGCTTACATATATAAAGATGGCATTAAAACAGATTTATGATATGTTTACTAGGGGTGTGGATGTAATATTTTAAAGAAGCAACCACAAATGTATTAAGCTAGAAAATGTATAAAGCAGATGTTGATAACACACCTGGCTTAATGGTACTGACAAGCTTCGTGGAAAATATATTGTGGAAACCATCTTAAATCTTTCTATGAAGAAAGAGGAAGGCAAAGATTGGTTTATTTCTGACATGTAGATAAGGTATATGCATCCGGGACTGCTTAAGGAATATTTTATTCCCTCACCTCAGCTGAACTTGGGTTGCTGGTTGTAGTCCAGTGGTCCATCATGAAGTAAGCCACCCCCATACAGACCCTAACTGGTGGATGGGATTCAGGATATTTGGAATGTTAGTGTTGAAAGACATCGTCTGTGCCTTGACCTGGTTGTGCAGATAGTAAAGAAGCAAGTGATCATTGCACCCCCTTGAGTGATTCTCCCCTGCTTATGGTTTCACCCATTAAATGTCTTCCATACAAGTCTGGCTTTGTAGCCTCTACTACAAGGTGAACTTAAGGGTGAGGGGTGGCATAGTGGTTAAGGTGTTTACCTCATAGACACAAAGTACAGGGTTTGATTCTGACCTCAGGTTATTTGCTACATTTTCTTCAACCGCTACCTTGATGAGTAGATGGGAAATCACAAATTTGTCACAGGGGTTCCACCTTTGTCTCTCATTGACAGGGGTGACAGGTGCTGACTGAGGTTTCTTTTTGGGGGATAATCTCTTGGCTAGGCTTGTAGTGGCCCTAGGGCCATTAGCCTAGTAACCTCCTAAGATCCTATGACAGGAAGTCCTGCCTCCCCTTGGTCCACTGAAGGGGAACAAGCCCTCAGTCACTGATTTATTTCTTCCTTGGCCAGTGTGCGAGTCTCAGGGATGCTTATTGGAGCTATGTTGCCAGTGGCACATGTCGAAGTACTGCTGCAGTTCTAGTGTATAAACTTGCTATTCAGAGATTTGTTATACATTTTTGTAAATGTAAGAAATTTGTGGCTAAAATAATGTTTGTGTTTGATTTGTATGCATTTAAGTGTTGAAAGAAATTATGTTTTGCTGTATCTGTATCTTCTAAGGAATTATAGCCTTTTCGTACAACCTTAAAATTAGTTTGTGTTATTTTTTTATATGGTTATGTCAGCAGTACCTGGGGAAACATTCTGAATTCCTTATATTGAATGCTGAAGATAAACCATTCTGGATTACTGCTACACAAAATTTGTTAGAGGAACATGAGACAAAACTGATATTGTTAGATAATAAAAAGTATTTTTATGTGGACTGATGGAAACACCAGATGGTATGATGGTTCTTCTTATGTGGACTGATGGAAACAACAGATGGTATGATGGTTCTTCTTATGTGGACTGATGGAAACACCAGATGGTATGATGGTTCTTCTTATGTGGACTGATGGAAACACCAGATGGTATGA
Organism: Protopterus annectens; assembly: GCF_019279795.1. NCBI lineage: Eukaryota > Metazoa > Chordata > Ceratodontiformes > Protopteridae > Protopterus > Protopterus annectens. The sequence continues at coordinate 1,874,389,373 of NC_056732.1, forward strand.
TGGTTCTTCTTATGTGGACTGATGGAAACAACAGATGGTATGATGGTTCTTCTTATGTGGACTGATGGAAACAACAGATGGTATGATGGTTCTTGTAATAAGTGCATGCATGTGTGACCATGACTAATTTAGGTATGGCAAAAGCATCCTTGGAATTGAATATGGCCTTAGCGGAGAAACTTAGTGCTAAGGTCTTTAAACTCATTATGCAGACATCCTGATCTCCATGGTGTACATCTGATTATGTGTTAGTACAAAACATGTTCTTAGTCTGTATAAATTTAGAAAGTTTATAAAGCTTGAACTGCATGCATATGGACGATGGTACTAAACATATTAGCATCTCAGGCATGTTACAGTCAAACAGGAATGTAACCTTTGAAGCCAACACTCTTTTTACATTGTGTTTGTGTGTAATTGTTGTATGTGTGGGCATAGTAGTAGATACCTGCTAGAACAAAGAAAATGTCTTATTTATAAGAAAGGTAATTTATGTTTAACTGAAGCATGATTTGAAAGAATTGGGATAGTGCAAAACATTTCATGGGAAAACTTAAAGCAGGTATGAGATTTATTTTACAAAACCTGCATGGGCTAATAACTGGATATATTCCGCTGAAGACTTTTTTGTCAAACTTGCAAGTTTCACTTCCTGTTGGATTAATAAGAAACTCATGGTATTAACCGAGAAAAATAAGTTAAGAAACTAAAGTTTAATTAATTAATGTGAAGACTTAAGGATATTGAACAGAAGTTAGAAAAGGTAAATTTAAATGATTAGGAATGTATTTGGCCACGTGTACTTTTTATAACTAGAAGTTTTTTTATCAACACATTAGGAAGGACGATTAGAATTGAGCCTTTTGTATGTTTTTCAGATGCATGATATACAGTTTTGTGGCATGTAAGACATTGTTTCCAAGAGTTTTGCACAACATTTTACTATTTTTGGTGTTGGAAAAAGATACTATGTGTACAGTATTAAATACAGTAGCTTCAAAATAGTCTTGTAAAAACTATCTGTATTACAACACGTTGCAAAATTCAGGAGAGAATAAGTACAGAATATAAGTAGAATAAGAAAAAATGTATAGGATACAGGGTATAATATATAGTATATAGTAGGTCCCTGAAAGAGGACTGTCTACTAATGTGCAAAAAATGCCAGCATATATTCACAACTTCTAATGATGAATTTTTATTTTTGAAGCCTGGAAGGAAGGAGTGATTTTCTTATTTTGCTGAAATTAGAGACGCATTAGTTCATGACGTTTGGTGAGTAAAGTAGTGGTACTTTAGATGAAAGATGGCATAAGTCACAAATGAGAGAATTAAAATTGTCTCCACACATCAAAATAGTTACCGTAAATGCACCTTGTGTATAACAAACATTCATTATGTGGAACTGAATTCAGTATATATGTTTATTAGCCCATATCAGGTTCTTGTTGTCTGTGTGAGCACTGTAACTGCAGTCCTCAGACCTGTCAGAATTTAGCTACAATTTTGCGAAGATGTATACAATGATAGCCCCATATTATTATATAACAACATGCATGCTGATTGGTCAGCCCAATCAGCTTGCCCATTGTAAATCGAACATATACCAATAGAAAAAAGTACGGTCACTGAAGTACCAGACTTTCTTCTATTAGTATGCACTATGGAGGCATACATCTCAACTGTCCAGATTTTTGCCTTATAATTTTTGAATGTTCCTCATAAAATTTGTGGTTTTCTGACAAATCATTGAGGAATGAAGTTACTAAATAATGACATGCATGTGACATCTCTCCTTTGGGCCAGTAATCAAAGAGCCTCAATCCTCCCCACTTACACTGGTGAGGGATGTTCACTTGGAACAAAAATATATGCATGCAGTATTTCCAGATGCAGATCTGTGCACCAAGCACAATTTCCCCTAGAGCATAGAGGGAACACACTTCCATTCTAGGGCTGAGTTTCCCTCCTTCTCACCATGCCCCATATAAGACTCCGCACTAACCATGGCTATAGAGTTGAGTCCTCAGCCGAGTGTTCCAAGCCAAGTTCTACACCACCCGCTCTGTTAAACTAGTGCTGTGTGTCCCTGCTTCAAGTAGCTCACACACACACACACACACACACACACACACACACACACACACCTGGGAAAGGCTGGCAGAGATTTACCAGCTATGCCCCCTGTGCCCAGACTTTAAGGTAAATACTGCCATCAGAACACTCCAAAGCCAGCTACTCTTAGGCTGTTACTAGGACATTCAATTATACTGAGTAATATTATTACTAATACAAATTATAGTGTTTGACCAATGCAGCAAGGCTTTCAGGTGCACCCACATTGTCACCAAAAACATGTAAGCACTCTCAAAGCTTAAAATATTCTCTAACAGTCACAATGAAAAGTTTAAATATATTTAATAATGAAAGAACATGAAAATACTAAATATCTATTTGCAATAAACACCAGAGTTTCAGATACAGGAAATATTAAACATAACACAGATGGATAGATTCACACAGATACAGAAAAAACAGTACTTAACTAATCTCACTATATTTTCCTGACTGATCTAAAGAATTGCTATTCCCTGGTTACTTACTAAAACAAGGCAAGATAAAGTGGATGAGTAATCCTTTTTTGTCACGTTTCAAAAACAGACTGCCCTGAGACTTCTGTCTCATCCAGCATTAAAGTACCATTTTAGCGCTGGCTTACAGAATGGCATCCCACATATCTGGTCATCTGACTTCTGGTTCCCACACTACCCCCCCTTTACTAGAAACTGAACCAGAATCTAACACATGTCATAATTCACACATAAAGCTTTGCTAAGATGTGTTATAGCATCTGGAAGCTATAAAACCATTTCAAAAACTTCCACCCTTCTAGGGTAGCAATTAGTTCACCCCTAAGGACAATACAGTAGGATTCCTAGTATTAGTTTTCACAGATGTTTTGTCTCTGGCTGGAAACAGAATTGTAAGATACAATCTTTATGGTCTAAACCAGGTAATTTAATTTCAGACTATTTTTCAAAGTTAGCTGGACTGAGAGTAAACTCTTGTCTTTCAGTATCCTCTGTAACAATATATTCATTTCAACAGTTACAATACAGTCTGACATATAGGTGCATTTCTTTTCTGTCCAGCAGAACCCACTGTTGGTACATTGTTTTAACACAAGCAACTTTACAAATACATTTTCAACATAGGCACGTGTACAAATCGGTTTGATGTAAAATTGACATATCATTCTTTACAAAACTCCAGCTAGCTATGCTGGCATATGTTAAACATCCACTGCCCTACTTCTCCTGGCATAGTTGGCAATACCTCACGTCATCACAACACATTTGAGTTTCAGACTTCATATCCTTCAGACAATGCCCAGTAACACAAGTCTTGTTGTTTTAGCTGCTTTCTAAGTTTATAAGAGCAACATTTATAATTGGTCCATATTTTAGGTCCTTTGTCATGTATTATTTAAGGCTTTGTCCACATTTCTTCAGATAAGTGGTTGAGAGGTACAGAAGGCAGAGCAAATACAAGGAAAATCCGATGCTTTCTGCAAAACTAAAGAAGCATACCTGTTTTTTTCCTTGTATTTTTACCCCTGTCTCTGTCATACATTTAAAGTGTCTAGATTTTATAGTTTAGAAAATAAGCAATGGTGATCTTTCTTTCTCTGTTGATTGTTTTCAACAGCACTGATGTACTGTGCAAGTGTGGGAATGTAAGTCCTACAAGTATGACAATCTAAGTCATATATGCATGCGTAGTACATCAATAAATATGGAAGAATGAGGAACTCTGTGGCAAATGACGTTATTTAAGAAAAATAAGAAATTTATTTCTTAAATAATGTCATTGTATAATACCAATAACTAACACGTGGGTGTGGGTGTATGAGGATTTACCCATGGTTAGCTTTATTTAATCACTTGGGCTTCATCTTCATGATCAAACCACACCAGCTGTGGGCAAATCCTCAATATACCCACACCCCTTGTTGGTTATTGCTTAAATAGTTAGTAAATTATAAGTGGGGGGGCTTGATGGGTACACCCCCATGGGGGTGATTGAGGGTTCAACTGTGCAATGGTATCTTCCAAAGCTTGCTGTTACTTGCATTAATTTACATATTACTTTTTGTAATTCTTGGACTCGCATTATTGAATCTTAAACTTATTTTTCTCAAATTTTAATTTTTTAAGTAACATATAAATTAGATGAACATTTTATATCATAATCTAATAATCTAGATTCACAAAGAAAACTATTTATAAGAATCTTAAACTTCTGATAGAGAGCTGGCTTTGACTTTACCTGTTACAATATGAGACTGTTCTAGAATTCTAGAAATTTTTATTATAGTATAATGTTCTAGATTTTTTTGTATTCCAAAAGAACTTGGTCTACTTGTATGAATAAGGACTGCTGGAGGTATGTGTAACCTAAATGATCTGCTGATACATTAACAGTCTTGTGCAGAAACATATGTAATGTACATGTAAACCCACATAGACTACTGGACAGCTTTTAATTCTGTAGAAATGCTTTCCTGAAACTTTTAACTGCTCTGTTGCAGACAGAATCCTCCTTCCCCAAGGTCTGATTTTGTCAACCTGAACTAACCTAGTGCTCTTTCTGTTCCCCACTGGTGTACAGTCCTGGACTTTGTATTTCTAGGTATGGGGGTGTCAGGACATGGGGAAGTTTGCATCTGCAGTCTTTTTGTTTTCATGGATTGGGACTCCGTGTTTTGGGTAAGATACAGTGAGTCATGATCTAAGACCATATTTCCACACATTTGTATATTTGTGCGCATTCCACTATAACTGTTTTATTACTGCAGTTTTGGTGTCAGGACATGGGGAAGTTTGCATCTGCAGTCTTTTGTTTTCATGGATTGGGACTGCTGTAGTTGAGGTAAGATACAGTAATTCAGCAGTATAAAAGAAGAGCACTTATTTCCACACGAAAGGAACTCCAATGAGCCCACTTTCCTAGTACTGTTATTTTACTGCAGTTTGAGGTAACGATAACAGTAATTCAGCAGTATAAAAGAAGAGCACTTACGTTTGAGCTGTTACACATAGGAAAGGAACTCCAATGAGCCCACTTTCCTAGTACTGTTATTTTACGAACTCCAATGAGCCCACTTTCCTAGTACTGTTATTTTACTGCTGTAGTTGAGGTAACGATAACAGTAATTCAGCAGTATAAAAGAAGAGCACTTACGTTTGAGCTGTTACACATAGGAAAGGAACTCCAATGAGCCCACTTTCCTAGTACTGTTATTTTACTGCTGTAGTTGAGGTAACGATAACTCAGTTATAGAAGATGAATGCAGTGATAAAATTAGACTACCAGGAAAGTTGTCCTGCTAAAATTATTTTTCTTTTTAATTACAGTTTCAATAATGTGAACACATATGGCTTGCTAATTTCTGGCATTTATGTACAGTTTAAAATCTAAACTAGCTACATAATTTTAAAATGGTTTCATACATATATACATATTTTATTTATTTGCCTATGTACATATATATATGTGTGTGTGTGTATGTATATATATATATATATATATATATATATATATATAATGTGTGTGTGTGTGTTTATTTATATATATATATATATATATATATATATATATATATATATATGCATGTAAAAATTATATATAAATGTACATATATATTTATACAAGCTAGAATAGCCAGCCAACCAACAAGTATTTTTTGGGTGGAAGGAAATTACCCCCAAAAATATTACATATAAGGAGAATATGCAGTCTCCAAACAGTCAGTAACTGGAAATTAGGACTTCACTGTAGGGACTGGAGTAATTCAGGCTGAAACCTTAATCACAGATAAAGTGAATAATGCATATCTTTTGCTTTGTTGGGACATCACAGTTTTTTTTGAAAGAACAGTATGAACCTAATATGCTACACCTTTGCATTTTTAATTTCCTTATAGCGACATTTTAAGAAACCCTTTGCTAATTACAACTGAGCTGATGTGAGGTGATTATCTAGGCATACCTTCCTTTATTTAATTAACTGGGTAGACATCTGAAGAAGAGTCCCCTAGTGTCTTTATTTATTTTGTACTTTGCAAAGTTATAAATCGGATTAGATTTCTTCCTGTTACGAAAGTTTGTATGCATGGATTTATGCAAGATGTGTGTTAAGGTAACGTAATAGTTGTTTTGGAATTTATTTAAGTGTTCTAGTGATAGGCTTAGCAACTGCCACTCACTGGTTAAAAGGCAGTAGTCAAAACTTTTGGCAAGCTGGCACTGATTTATTTATTTGTTCATTAACTGTGTTGGTGACCTGATCTGAGGACCTCACCCACAGTAGCATCGACAATTTATTTACATGAGTATAAACAAACTGACACTGTAAAGTAGTGTAAAAGTAAGAGTAAAGTGCAGTGAGTGTAGCACTGTCAAATGAAGATAACAGTAGCATTTCATTACTTAACTACAAATAACATATATCTGAAATCCATCCATCCACAACCCTAGATTACTATAATAAACCCAGAGTGAGAGAAATAATGTTGTGGAGCTAACATCCTAAAAGTGGAATAAAAAAAAAACTTCATTTCTTATGAGAACGGCTATCCTTTGTCCTGAAAAACTGGTAGTTGTTTTTACAGACCACAAATGATTATCCTTGGACTCCCTAAACCTTCCCCTGACTCTGATGACCAATTCATTCTTTGTCAGGTGAGAACAAGTCCGTTTATTTCTGAATACTGTTTGTGTTTTTGAGCATTTTAGTAGTAGGATGGAACAGAACATATTTTTGCAGTGGAAGAGCCAACGTGCACAGTCCATGTGAGCCCTTGTACATCTTGCATGTATGTGCTCTGATGGTCATACAGTTCTGAGGGTTAAGGGGAACTGGTAGTACCTTAGGAGGATGTAAAAGATCCCACGGCACTTTATGGCACTTATCCAAATGAGTAAAGGAAGTTCCCCAGTGCCCTGGCCACATTCCCCTTAGTACTGATATAAATATCACCTTAGCTCTCCCCTGAAAAGAGGGACTAACCTGGTCAGCAAGGCTACATAAATCGCTTACTGCTGAGAGTATGCAATTTCAGAGTTGATAGAAACCGTTACAGCTCTCACAAGGGAGTAGCCTGAGTAACCGTCGCTAGGTTGTCTTGAACCCGTTCTTTTCATTGTGAAATAATAAGCTCTCTCAAAGCACAGAAACGATGTCATAGCTCCTGAAAGTATTTAAATAATTTTGAGTTACCATAGAAGCAGTTGCTTGCTCAGTGTATATGTAATTAAAACACCTTTTTTTGCACAGTCTGTTGACATTTTTTGTGCATTATTGCAAGCCTCCTTCCCATAATTTCCATTTCTTAGGCAGCTTGTCCATTCCATTATGAGGGATGCTAACGGGCCCACAGCATTAATTGCTGATTGAAAATCAGAGGATTCTTAATGTATTGGTAACATTTTCATATAACTACAGCTGAATTTCAAAGGGGTTTAGGCAGCCTGCACATACAAATATAAATACATTTTAATTTTCCTTGTGGCATCGTTATGGATTGGTTGTCAGTACCTCTTTTTTTTTCTTTTTCTCTGGAAGACCTTTACTGCCCACTCCTGCCCCTTTACCTCCTGATACTCATTTCTGCTCTTGTTTTGTGCTTCTCTGCCTTAACTTCACCCTTGGACTGTACGACCAGGAGGGACTTATTTAGTTGTAGGACCACCTCTGCCCTTTATAGTATGACTTTCTGCATTGCACCTAAAATTAGCCTCGAGTCATAATGTATTTTTGGTTAACAATTTTCCATCTTTACTGATTTTTTTAATCCTTATTTATTTACAGCAGAAAATACACAAATTCTGTAGGAAAAAATACAACATTTAAGATCACTGGTTTTCAAGCTTCCTTTTCCCAGTCTGGAATAAATTGGGTCTCTTCTGCAGGGCCAAGCTCTCCATTTGAAAAAGCCTGCTATACTTTTTATCCAGCTTGCACCCTTTTCCTAATTCTCTGTTTCCTCATGATTCGTTGGTTATTTTCAAACTGTTTCACTGATTTGACTAAAAACACTCTGGAGTGTGGGCTGTATATTACCACATTCTTTTGTTACTCTTTTAGCTTTTGGGAACCTATAGCTGTTTATTTCTTCCACTAGTATGCACTTTTCAACAAACCTGCAGGCTGTTCTTTCATCACCAGAGTGGCAAACGGGAGAAGAGCTGAAATCTCAAGTTACAAAACATATATTTCAATTTCAGCATCAGAGACAAAAACTGGTGGGAGATGGCATAATGGTTAGGGTATTTACCTTGCGTATACAAGGTGCAGTGTTCAATTCTCATGAGGTAATTGGCTAGGCTTAAAATGGCTCCCAAGAGCAGTTAGCCTAGTACTTATCTGTGAACCTATAATAATAACAAAAGACTAAAAGTACATAAAACTTTAGAAAAGAAAGAAAAATACCGGTTTCAAGATCTGCTTCTGTTAGTAATCCTTCTTTCACTAAATTTAAAGAAGCATTGTAGCTATTACAGGCTGATGTGAAGAAAATGTCAGTGAAGCTCGTTAATTTTAATACCATTTAAACTGAATTAATTTCTAGGACTGTGAATCTGATACAAGGATGTCAGTCTGTGAGGACATCATTTCTAATGCTACATCCAAAATTGATCTGCATTCCAAAGACGTTGCATCTACAAAAGAAAAAGTGACTGAATAGAATTAAAAGGTGGACCTAATACTATTACTCTCAGGGGTGACAACTGTTCCTCTAGTATCCTACTAAATTAGTGTGGCAGTTACTGCAGTGGATTAAGACTGAGCTGGTAACAAGCTGCGGCCTGTCACCAAGGTACGGGTTTGATTTCTTCCTCTTGCAGTTTGCCTACTTTGTGATCATGAACAAGTCTCTTAACCAGACAATGTTAATGGGTTGCTCCTGAACAGGGGCATTTATGCCCAGTGGGCTTAACCAGTTAAATGTATAAAATAAATGTTATCCAGGACAATCTATTCAAAATTATAGTAGAACAAAAGGAGAGAGGATCTTTCGTAATGAGGCACGCAGAGTACTTCGCACACTGCTTCGCATTCTTCTATTATAGTTTAAATCAAATTATTCGACTTTCTTTTCAAGATACAGTGAAAATATTTAAAACTGCCAAGAATAAACCAAACAAACTGTCAGCTGAAATTCTCTCCTATAGCATATAAATTAGCAAGAAGATACTTTTCTCCTTTTGGTCAATGCCTAATTAAAAATAAAATAGGTTTTTCAGAGGCTCTTTTCGACTAATCTGAGTTTTTCTTGTCATAGTTTAATATGAAATAACTAATTATACTGAAGCAAAGTTATTTTCAGCAAGCTTTCTCCCTTCAGACCTGACTGAAAATGTATATATAACTATTTGTTGACTTAATAAATCCTTCAGGGCTTTCTCCCTTTATATGCTATTCCCTGGATGCAGCTTTGACATTACCTGCTATACTTCCAGTCAACCTATTAACATTCTTCAAAAATGTATCATATAAAGAGTCTTTTTAAACTTACTGTTGCTATTTGTAATTTATAGAAATATTCCTTTTATATCTTTATCCTGGTGTCTGTCACAAATAGGTGGGTTCCTTTTCCAGTTTAAAGGCTATATTCATTTGTTGGGAGCAATTCACTGAGTTCTGCATGTGTTAAACTGTCTGCTAATATGCACACCATGGCTGACATTCCTGTTCTTGCATGTATTTATTTCATTGCTCTGTTACATAGACCTTTTCCAAGTAGCACACCTCTCCCACACACACCCCGTTAGCATTGGTACAGTGTAGGTTAAATTCAGTTGCATACACTTTTATCAGTATGCTACTTTGTTGCTAATTCATTTTCAGTATGCTACTTAGTTGCTAATTCATTTTCAGTATGCTACTTTGTTGCTAATTCATTTTAATTTTGCTCTTTCTTTTTTGCCCCAAAGCGTATCTTTTGTTACATTGTAATTAGATGTACTTGATTTGTCCCTGTATTATCTGTGGTGGCAGATGTGCATGGGACAGTCCAAGCATGGGCAATACATGCTTCTCTTGAATTTTTGTTCAGAACCAGAAACACATACCTGCATCATTCCAGATTTTCCTAAGCTGCAGTTTATGATTTAAACATAATTTAATGACATATTTTTGGTGTCCTACATATTTAAAACATTTTAACAAGCCCCTCATTTTAATATTTAATATTTTACATATTTCTGTCAATTTTTCATATGTTGAGTTTCTAATTTTTTCAAACTAGTTTTCAGTCCTTGCTGTCTGTTTTTTCTCTTACACAATGACTCATTTGATTATTAAAATATGAGTTCACTAGTGAACTCATATTTTTACTGTGCTTCTTTTTTCGGTACTTACGTATTATCGCAACCACATTCAGAGCAGGTGTTGAGAAGAATGCGTTTCTTATTGGTTGATTGTATTTTAAAGCTAAAAAATAATGTTTAGTGATGTGTATTCGTTTCCTTAACTCCATCCCATATATTTCACCTGTAGGAGTTTACTGTGCATACAGTGCCTGTATGCATTAAGCTTACAGGTCTTGCTTTTTGCTTACTATGTCATATGACTGCATCTGTTGGCAAATCATAGCTGTTAGTGCAGCAGTTTGAAACTCGCATGGCACCCATGACTGCCTCACTGCAGTTTCTAGCTACATGGCATAACCAAGTTCTAGCCTCCCTTGGGAAGAATTTGATGCAGCGTCTCTGGCAATGTTTTGTTTGGCAATGGTAAGGACTTTGTTAGTGGGTGTCTGCTTCCACTCTTGGAAGTAGAAGCCACCATTTGGAATGCAGTTTGTTTACAATCACTAACTGCAGCAGGGAATTAAGTACGTATGGTTAGTTTTTTTTTTAATACATAAGCTGGTGACAGTTGAAGATCATCCGTAAAGGACGCTACAGAGTGAGAGGCATTTTTCTTTTATCCCTCCTCCGGGCTCACAAGCAATGCCACAGAATAGTAGTTAGGAGATTGCACACCCCATTTGAGGTTAACATTAATCATTTCATGAAAAGATCGCAAATTATCCCTGGCTCACAAAGTGGTTGCGATACTACTTAAGTACCCTTTTTTTCTTCTTACCATATGTGTATTTATTTGTTGTGGTAACTGTATTATTTTTGGGGTTTTCCTCCTGGCACTCTGAAAATGGGCTAACGCCCAGTTGGACTATCCCAGTTAACAAAAGTAAATAAATAAAATATTAAAATATTACCTTTTATTGCAGGCTGAGCTGGAAGCTGGCATTTTTTACATGTGTTCCACCAGGAATGTAAGTTCTTTTTTATTTTAAATCCTTTTAGTGTGAACTATAAACTTTGGCTGTACAATAATAACAAATTTAAGCACATTTATCATGTTTCCTACACAGCTTTTTCTCTGGTAAATCAATAGGAATATTTTTAATGGCGTTACTGATGAACTCTTAGCTTATGGTTTAAAGTGATACCTTATGTCTTATACCTCCTGCATCAACCTGCTGGGACATGCAAACTTATTTTGGGTCATTCTGGTGTTAGCATGTTTCACCGTCATCATACTCTGTTGTTTAAACTCTGTTGTAATACCTAGTCTAAAATTCGAACTTCTCGGTGTTCTCCTCCTAAATAGAAGCACCCTACTCTTACAAACAAATGTTGTCTCTGCAGTGACAGTAAATATCACATCACACCCCACAGTATTATCCCAATTCTGTGCCTTAGTTGCACTTTCATTAGTGAAAGGTTTTTGGGTCCTGTTTTGCTGCTGCACCTTGGGGTTAAAATTCTAGCCCCAGCTGACTGCGCTCTAACTCATCCCACCTGCCCGTGCTCCTGCCAGGTCTTCCAGTTTTGCTTCATATCATTCTAATGATTGTTGATCTATTTCACCTGCTCTTGGTCTGCTGCTGTGTACTCATTCCAATGATTGTTGATCTATTTCACCTGCTCTTGGTCTGCTGCTGTGTACTGGGGACGTATTTCATTTGCCACCCTGTGCTGCTCCTTGATTTGGTGCCAATGAAGACCAGGTTGAGAAGCATAAAAGGTCTGTCCTTCAGTCTGGTGTTTGTACCTTCTGTACAAAGGTGTGCCAGACCTTAAAGCCCTATGTTCTCGCACTCTGTGTGTGAGCATAAAAAGGTCCCTTCTCTCATCAGGCTCTTCTCCATTCTCTAAGCAAGAGTGAGGGTCCTCACCTAATACTCTATGCCCTCATGCTCTGTAGGTGAGCAAACAAAAAGTAACTCCTTTTCCAATCTGGGGCTCAAGTCCTCCACTTCTAATGTCCCACAAAAAAATGATACCTGATTGTTCCTTTTACCCCCCCCCAGTTACATTTATCCTGCAAAATTTCAATAATTTACTTTTTGCCATGAAAAATTGTTTTTTTCTCATGTTTTTTTCTCTCAGTATACAAGATGATTATACTGTAGGGTGGCTCCTTGTGAGGAAATGTTCTGGATGGTCAGGAAATTTGGGTCTTTGTCAGGAAATCTAGAAATGAGGGTGTCTGGCAGAAATTTGGTTATGGTGAGTACATGTAAGGTATTTTGAATCATTCTGACATAATTTCTGAAATATATTTCCTAAAATGTTTCCTAAAACGTTTACTATTTCACTTAGATTTCCTATCTGTATTCAAATTTCCTAAAACGTTTACTATTTAATTTAGATTTCCTATCTGTATTCAAATGCCATGCAAAAACAGTCATTGTTGTTGCTTATGCTTGTGTGTGTGTGTGTGTGTGTATATGTGCATGCAAGCATGTGCATGTGGATGTGGGGGGGTTGAAGTGTATATATAATTCCATATAACTGCAGTAAGGTGGCCATAACTTCATCTACTTTTCATAACTATCAAACATCAGCACTGAACACAATAAGTGCCTATTTTTGCTGATCTGGGCAGGATGTGTGGGAAAGGAACACAACAGTGGTACAGTGAGACAATGAGTTGTGTTGCCACCAGTCAGTTACTATAAGGCTCTTAAAAGGGTATCCAAGTATGCTGAGTGTAGTTAATATTAATACAAATGGTACTGTCCAAACAGCAAGACTTCCAGGCATACCTCTCAACTGTACAGATTTTCGGAGAATGTGCAGATTTTTGCCTCTTATTTTTGGTCCGTTTTTCATAAAATTGTGGTTTTCTGGCAAATTAGTGGCAAATCATTAAACACTGAAGTTAGAAAATAATAACAGGCATTTGAGTTTCAGACTTCATACCCTTCAGAAAATTCATGCTAAAGCAAAATCTATTAGTCCCTCAACTTTCTAAATTTGTAAGAGCAGTATTTAAAAATTGTCCCTGTTTTGGTCCTTTGTTCCACTTTTATTAATGGCTTTGTCCAGAGTTCTTACTCTAAGAAGTTGAGAGGTATACTTTCAGGAGTTGCCAGAGTTATCACCAAATAAATATATGTAAATACTCTCACAATTTAAATATTTTTTTTCTAAAAAACAGCCACAATGAGAATTTTAAATCTATTTAATAATAAATAAAAGAACATGAAAATACTAAATATCTATTTACAGTAAACACTAGTTTCGATCACAATGAATATTAAAAATAATACAGATGGAAAGTTTCACACAGTTATAAAAACAGTATTTAGCTAGTCTTGCTATCTATTCCTAACTGCCCTAGAGAATTATGGTTCCTACTTACTGAATAGATCAGGGCAAGATGATGTGAGTGAGTGGTCCTTGTTGCCAGATCCAAGACAGAATGCAGAATGCTGCTGAGACTTCATTCTCCTCTAATATTAAAACATTGGGCCAGATTCAATAAAGCCTACACTAAGTGTACATGATATGTATTCAATAAAATTATTATTACACTTCTTGTGCTTTATAGTCACTCAGCAAGATTACACTAAGTGTACATGTAGTCTATACTTTGTGGTAATCTTTGTGGATCCCTATCAATATTTAAAGCTGCAATAAAATCAGTAGGAAACTAAAATTAGGTGGAAGAAGGTGTGCATTATGTCTGTGTTGTCTTTTCACTCAGAACAGCATACACTTAGTGTAGGCTTTATTGAATATGGCCCATTATTTCTGTACAGAATGACATCACATACATTTGGTCATCTGTTTCCCACACTATCTCCCATCACTAGAAGCTGCCAGAGTTTTGGCACCTTGTGTTGCCATACACACATATAGAGTTTTGCTCAGATTAGCTATAGCTGCTAGAAGTCATAAAACAGTAAAAACATTATACTCTTCCTGCAGGAGGTATAATCTATTCTCTACTTCAAAAATTGTGTCTCTGGCTCCATTCAAAACTGTGGGAAAAATCTTTATGGCTTAACCCGTAAAGTAATTTAATTTTAAGAATATTTTGCAAAGTCAGGTAGATTAGGTTCATAGGTTCATACTAGGCTATCTGCCCTAGGGCATTTATAAGCCTAGCCAGAATGTGTTTGGCTTTCGCCACCCATTTTAAATTTATTTTGCTATGCCCTTTCTCGAGGTTAGTATACTGTGCCTCTGTCTAACAGTGACACAGAAGTGATACCCGGGGTAAACCTACGATCTCCCATCCACTCATCAAGATTCCTCTTGAAGAGAGTCAATGAGGGACTCTGCCTAACCTGGACTGGGATTTTATTCCAGAGTGAAGGGAGCCTCTGGGTTATGAATCTGTCCCTCCAGCATGTCCTATTTATTTCAGTGCTGAGGTTCAAGTTTCTCGAGCACGTAGCTCGATGGGATTTGGATTTTCTGAGGTGCAGCATGTCCATTAATTCCGGGTTGGACATGGCTTTATACGCCAGGCACAGATCACCTCTGAACAGGCGGTATGCCACTGAGTAGAGCTGGAGTTTCTTTAACCGGGCAGCATATGGCATCTGTTTGAGCCCTTTGATCCTCTTGGTGAGGTACTTTTGGGGTCTTTCCAGTTGCTGCAGGTGTCTGGTAAGGTACATCCCAAAAGGGGCATTGTACTCAATTATGGGCCTGATGAGGGATGAGTAAAGAGGCACGATGACCTCCCTGATCTAGATGTGAATCCCTTCATGATTAGGTGGGCTATATAAAATGTTTTTCTAACCACTTTGGCCACGTGGTTGTCAAATGAGAGATTGCTATCAACTTGGGTCCCCAGGTCCCTAATTACTTCTTCTGTACTTAATGGATTACCACCTATGTGGTAATTTGTGGGCACTTTGTTTTTGCCAAAGGGGATAACTATACGCCTTTGGCATATAGCTTGAGGCCATGGCTCTGGCACCAGTTGTCTGTTTCTATGAGGCCCTTTTGGAGGATGCTTGTGTCGGCTGGAGAGTCGATTATGGCCCAGTTTGCAGTCATCTGCAAACTTGGTCAGCCACAGTCCTTCCGTGTTGGCCTGTACCTCCGAGAAATATATACCGAACAAGAGAGGTCCCAGGACTGAGCCTTGTGGGACACCACTTGTAACTGGTTTGGAGTCTGACATGGCTCCAGCAATTCTAACCATGTGGGTTCTGTCCTTGAGCCAGTTTGCAATCCATCTAGTGACATAGGGGTTTATATTTAAGCTGGTGAGCTTATCTATAATGCCCAAGTGGGGTATTGTATCGAAGGCTTTTGCAAGGTCCAGGTAGGCTGTGTGGACCACCTTCCCCTCGTCAATGGCCTTGGTGACTGTTTCAAAGGAATCAACCAGGTTTAAGAGGCAGGATCTGCCCTTAACAAAGCTGAACTGGGTAGGATCCAGTGTTTGTAGGTCCCCAATATCTTTATTTATGAGGTCCATGATGATCCTTTCCATAGCTTTGCAGACCAAGCTAGACAGGCTTATGGGGCGATAGTTTCCAGGAGCCGTTGAGGCACCACCTTTATGGAGAGGGACCACTGTTGCTGTACACCACTCTTTGGGCACATATCCTGTAGTAAGGCTGAGATTGAACAATAGTTTTATGTTTGGGTTTAGCTCTTCTTGGAGTTCATGTAGGACGCAGCCTGGGACACCATCTGGTCCCATTGATGCTGTGTTTTTTGCTTTGGAGAGGGTGGCTCTTACCTGAGCATCTGAGATGTCAGGGGGGCAGCACTCTGCTGGGATAGATATTTGCCCTTTTGGTGGGGAGGGGGGGGGGGTTTGTGCTGAACCTGTCAGCTAGGATGTTGGCAATGTCTGTGGGTTCAGTGTATTTTTTGTCATTTCAGACTAATTCTGAGCATATCTGGGAATTCCCACCCAGGTTCCTAACATAACTAAAGAAAGCCTTGTGATTATCCTTAGTGTCCTGTGCAATTTTTCTCTCGAAGCTGGCCTTCGACAATTTTATGTGTGCCCATAGTTTTTTTCTAATACTGATCAGTGATGCCTTCCCTTTTTGGGATTTTGCTCTATCATTTATTTGCTTCCTCCTTCTATTGTATAGTTTGTTTATGGCTGGGGTCCACCAGACAGGACGTCTGCCTTTGGAGGGTTGGGTCTTGATTTTATTTGGGATTGCATGATCCATGCATTCCTGAAGGTGTTCATAGAATGTGTTTATAAAGGATTCTGCGGTCTGGGCCGTATTTTCCACAGGCCCGGGGGCTTTAAAGGATTCCACCTCAGTTTTGAGGAGTGTGAAATTTGCTTTAGAGAAGTTTTTCACTGTGGTTTTCTGGGCAGGGGATGGGGTCGGGATGTGAATATCCAGTGAGATTAGTTTATGGTCTGATCTTACCAGTGAGGGATACACTTCTGGTCTGGAGCATAGAGTCACCATGTTGGTGATGATCAGGTACAGTATGTTTTCCCCTCTTGTGGGAGTCATAACAAGTTGTTCCATAGCATTTGAGTTTATAAATTCTAGGAACCTTTGGGCTAGGGTGTTGGAGCTAGAGTAATGCTCCCAGTCTATGTTTGGGTAGTTGAAGTCGCCCAATATAATGGTGTTTGGAGAGACCTTCATATTTTCCAGTGTTCTCAGGAAGGCCGAGTGGGGTTCCTGGGTTTGGGAGGGTGGTCTGTAGCAGGCTATAAACTGGAAGGCAGTTTTACCCACTGTTAGTTGCACATGGATAGTCTCTGATGCTTTGTGCTTTGCCACCAACCTGGAGGTATGGGTATCTTTGATGAATATCGATACTCCCCCTCCTTTTGTGGTTCGGTCCAAGTTTTGGGGCCGAAAAGCATGGTATGAGGTATAACCTGGTAGTGCTGGGGTGCTCTCGGGAGCCCTGAACCAGGTTTCTGTTACTGGATTAAGATTAACCTCTTCATTTCCAGTATATGCTTTTACAATGTTTGCATTTAAATAGTTACTTTGTTTGTTTGTCTTTTTGGCTTTTCCCGGTTAGGGGTCACCACAGCAGAACTCTGATCCTCTAATGATTGGCAGTAGATTTTTTATGGTGCCGAGTTGTCAGCCCGATGCCCAACCTTCAGCGAAGGCACGCCCATTCGCGCATGTCTTTCAGAGGCCACTTGACCGCGGGGAGGACATGCAGACTCCACACAGAAGGCACTCCAGCCGTAAATCAAACAGGAGAACTTCTTGCTGTGAGGCAACAATGCTACCGCTGTACCACTGCGGCTTCTGCATTTATGTATGTAAATCTCTCTTTCTTCCAGCAGAGCACACTCTTGATACATTTTAACACAAGCAAACCTCACAGATACATTTTCAACACAAGTATTTGTACAAGTAAGTTTGATATACAAATGACATATAATTATTTTAAAATTCCAGCTAGCTATGCTAGCTTATGTTACAATTCCACTACCCTCTTTCTCTTGGCATAGCTGGCAGTACCTCTTATCACAGGTGCTTTCATAAATCTCCCTGGGTAGTGAAATATGGCACAAAAATATACCAGAGAACATGTAGAAGCGAAGAGCTTCTGTGGTCCCATCATTCCTGATTGTAAGTGGCTTAGTAGAGTTTTTAGCCATTAGACCCACCTATTCTAAAACTGACTCCACATAGAGGTGGGCACAAAGATTGTTATGGTTTGTGTGTAGGCTGGAGTTACTGTGGTAAAGTATTTCTTTAATTTTCCTCACAATAAAACTTCAGAAGTGTGTACAGAAGGTCATCATAGCTTTGTGTTGGCTGGGGACAGTGTAGTTATTATCTCTTTTACTTCAAAACCATACCTCATGGGTGGAACAGAATGTCACTGTATTGTGTATGAACAACAAGGTGGAATGAATTACTGCGGGTGTTATTTTTTCACTTTTCACACAATTGATATCCGATGTATATACATTTGAATATCTTCTTGTAGGGGAAAGGAGGCATGCTGCATATGGACAGCTGATAGCAATAGGTTGAAATATGGTGTGCTGTATTTGCTCTATGACTTTCACCCTAGTTTGACTTCAGAGGGGTACACAGAATGTGTTTGTGTTTTGGGGGTTAGAGCTGAGAAGGTATGGTGTGTAGATGTATGAGAGCAGCAATGTGAAATATAGGACTGTGTTCATCTGTACTTTCCCATTCATCCCAACTTAACATGACACTGAAAAGCACTCTGTTTTTGGGAGGTGTTGTGAAGAAGGCAGTCATCCCAGATGTGATGCATGTGCCCTCACAAACATTTTATTCTCAGTTTGTGGATAAGTACTGTGTCATCAGCTTTGAACATTAAGCCTTGGATATAGCTTATGTCTTCTTTGAAAGAAAAAAAATAATAATTTCTTCCCTTAGTCATGATTTGTTTTGTTGTGGCCATCACTGGAAAGACTAAAATGCACCTCAGAGCATTTAGAACTCCATAGCTTCTAGGGGGTCAGTGTCCCCTTGACCCCAGCATAATTTTTTCCTCTGTAGTTATTATAGTACAGTTGTGACTAGTTGTGATGTGTTGCAAGTATGTAAGAAGAAAGTCAACAAGCAGGACAGGGTTTGAGAAAACAAAAGTGCTCTTGGTAGTAAGAAACCATGAGCACTAGGGTGCATGCAGGGTGAGAGTAGATACATAGGGTGGGGACACCATGAAACATTTTCCCTAGGATTTTGTAGCATCTAAGGTTACCCATGCAGTCAATGAATGTGCCACGTTTCTGGATGTGGCTTGCTAAATGGGGTATGGCTACCCTGAGGCCAGTTGTGTTTTTGTTAAGGGGTGAGGCAGGGGAGCATTGATAATTTGTCAGGAAATGGAAGGAAGTGAAGGTGGCTGTTGTTCTATTACATTTCTAAGTTTGTAAGACCAATATTTAAAAATTGTCCCTATTTTTGGGCCTTTGTCCCACTTTTATTGTTGGCTTTGTCCAGATTTCTTGCTCTAAGAGGTTCAGAAGAATGCTGCTGTTGGCTGTTCCTTTCTATAAGTACCCTTTCCCCTATAGCTCACTGAATCTTGCAATCACTGAAGCTTGCTAGACATTACAATGTCATATTATGTAGAAAACTGTTTTCACTAACTCATTAGTTAACGTAGTGGGTTAATTCTATTACTGTCTGTGTCAAAAGTGCAGAATTTGCAGCCTTTTCCCTTCATTTGACTCTACATATTTTTAAAGGAATTGGTTAATATTCTTAAGTATCCCTGCTGTCCAGAGTTGGCATGGAGTCACTGCTGTTTAGAGGTGGCATGGAGGACTATTATCCTCTGCAAGACGTGGAACAGGATTTGAACCTTTTTGAAATTACATTAAGACACAATATTTAGAATTATCCCTGGTGTC
Source organism: Protopterus annectens (assembly GCF_019279795.1). Taxonomy (NCBI): domain Eukaryota; kingdom Metazoa; phylum Chordata; order Ceratodontiformes; family Protopteridae; genus Protopterus; species Protopterus annectens. Next base: position 1,874,409,050 of record NC_056732.1, read on the forward strand.
TAGTGTCCCCTCCAAATTGCTGGGTTTGCACATTAGCCAAGGGGAGTATGGAGGTATGTTTTTCTTTACCTGATTCCTCCACTGATATTAAGATATAAAAAGAGTAATGGTGGCCACGTTTTGGGTAAATATCCCTTAACCAAAGGTGCAGTGTCTTTGGAGTTGGGAACAATGGGATAATGCTGAACATGTGATCATGGAAACCATAAGATGCCTAGCGTTGAGCAGATTTAAGCAGAACTATTTAAATGTTCTTACCCCGTGTTTTGGCACTTAATGGTACTCACCTGCCAAACTGAGGAGGGCTAACATGACAACCCTGGGGTAAATTTGTATCTGACCAACTAATCATTAAGACTAGCTTTAAAGGTAGCCCAGTGCAGTGATAACTTATTCTATGTGCTGGGAATATGTTGTGTTAGGAATCCATCCTTTCAACTGGTCTTGTTTATTTGTTGTAAATATTTAGAATCATAAGGCAGGTTTCTGTAGAGGCACTGGAAATGTATTGAAATTGGAGGCCAGGTAGGATTAGGTCTTTCATGGACAGAAATAAGAGATGCAGGTCACTTGGATCAGCTGGTAGGATATTGAACATATGGAGAGTTGTGCTAATCCATCAGGATAGTTGAAATGTAGGAAATTTAGTTTTCTTTGTTAGAAATCATTGCGACCAGTCCAGTTGAACAATAATATGCTTTGCTTTGTACATACTGAAAAATTACATAGAGCTTACTGCTTGCTTGGTGTGATGGATTTGCAGTGTTCTTAAGACACTCAGTCTTGCTGGCTGGATTCTGCTAAAATTCAAAGTCTGGTTATATTTGCATTCACAGTCTGTTGCATACAGAAACTTGCAGAATATACACTGATGAGAGAATATACGTTGCAGCATCAACTTAAAGAGCAGTAACAAATAACTTTTTATAATAAACCAAACGTACTAACGTTGCAGCTTAAAGTACTGTTCCAACTTTACTTCTCATATAGTACAGATGATGTGAGAGATATAACATTTACCTCAGGACAAATGAGTCCCTACCATACCTCTAACATAACTGGATTTATATAGCTCTTTATATACACTTATTTAGTCATGCATAAACATATACATTTCCTCTTGATATTCTATTTTGGAGAATTGCTCATCCTGTAGAAACAATACTAAGCTTCCTTGTTTAACAATGTCTTGTAAGAGACCAGCTTTTCTGACAGTGTGAACATCCTGTATTCTATTTGGATCTTTGTACAAGAACATCTGTTCTTTTGCCAATGCTGATAACAGTGTCCTGTTGTCCACACAGAAAAACATGTTTTTGAGGAAACACATTGTCACAGTGTCATTGTCCATTCTTTAAAAGCAGATTTTGCATTTTTGCTCTTGCATACATCCTGTTTTTAAGTCTGTAAGGGAAAATGTCCATTCAGCAGGTTCCTTATTTTCCAAGCCATGGTCATTTAGTATGACTGCTGATTACATATTACTAAACTCTGTTTCTGCATTTAAGCACGCTTTTTCTTTCAGCATATTTACAACAGAATTAATTTCAGCCTTATATTCATAATATCTATCAAGTCCCTCTGTTTTTAAACATACTGAAAACATTTTATATAGAAAACACATTAAGAAACAAACCTATAGTCTTCTTTTGATACAAGTCAAAATGCAATTTTACATTGTTAATACAATGATATTAAGTATTACTACAAAACTGAATGTATTTAAAACTTTTTCTTTTGCAGACCATTCTGTGAAAATATTTTATCAGTTATGAGCTGTGTCTGCTTTAATGTTATTTTTTTTAAACTTGATCAATTTATTTTTTTGCAATCACAGCATTCAATTTATAACTTAGAACTGTTTCATTAACTCTTTGCAACTGTTGAATTAACTATAAGAGACAATAACTATGTGCTACTGCAAGCATTTATACACTGCTGAAAATATACAGTTTTAATGTCATTTTAACCATCACATTGTGTTCATGTCTCTGAACTGCTCAATAACATCTTGGTAAAATACTGAACTGGGCTTAGATAATAAATATTTGAAAGCATTTATTTTACTGGGGTAAAACCAGTGATATTACAACCTGACAAATTACTTTTGAACTTATTACGATGTATCCTGTACAGTATGTATTTACACAGACTGTTTGCTGTTCATGCATTTCAATCTAGTAGGTATCCTGGACCCATTTTTTATTTTTTTTAAACATGTTTTTTTACACATATTCATTACTAGACATTAATTTCATTTGTACTGAATTCTTCTGCATTTGTACATACAAAGGCTATAAAGTACATTTAGTCTAATCTTACAAATTTAATAACATTAATATTAAGCAAAATCTTGGAAACTTCTTATGTCTCTTTAGAAGTATTTAGTGGAATTGCCACCAAAGGCATATGCCCTGTTATTACTCAACAATTAAAAATATTCATGCTTTTTTATACCAACATTGTTTTTCCAAAAACATATTAAAATAGTGACCAATCTTGTTTAATTTTTTACATATCTTTACTCTCTCTTGTATAGCTGTAATCAATTTTAAGCCATCTCTTGTTTTTTAAACCATCTCTTGTATAGCTTTACAGTTTAACAGGTTGTAAATACAATTTAATACTAAACAATACAATAATAACCATTATGATAGCTATTAACAACTTGTAAACTATCTTATCCTGTCAGATTTAATCCAGTTTACCAGTATTTCTAATACACTAATACCTGTTTTTTCCTCCCCATAAAAGAGTATTGTCAAGAAGGAATGAAATATTATTTTCTGCAGCTTTATTTCAGACCCTTGTTGTTTATTTTTTTCTATAGCTTTATTTCAGACCCTTGTGCAGTACTGCTTATACAGTCAGTGTAAAACTGAGAAAGTACCCCTCCCCCTGTAGTACTGCAGCACTATTTAGCTGCTTTATGCTGTGAGAATAGAATGTATGTCAGCCTAACACTATGGTTATACATTTATTTTATTAAATTATGGACTTTTGTCTGATTTGATAATTTTTTTTAAAACTTTTGCTGTTCACTACCACTAGTTGGCATTTACACCCTCCTGCACAATTGATTTGAACTGTATGTATACTATAGCCCATTTGCTGGCTGTACTTGATGCAACTGAGGTTTTTTTTTCCTTTTATCATTTACTTGCAAACAGATTATCAGTGACATCTATGCACAATTGTGGCATTTTATGACAATTACTAAATAGTGTTGCCTGTAAACATTTTAACAATTATGTTTTAATAACAATGATGCTTTAGAATAACTCAAGCTACTTGTCTGGCAATCAGTCTTGTTGTTTATCTTATCTTTCCAGCATTTCCTGTAACTATTCATTCAGTCTAGGAAGGTCTGAGCTCACATTTTATATTCTATAAACTATAGTTAATTATGTTGGCATTTTTCCTTTAATGTGATTGTGATTGGCATAACTATGCATTTATACTACATTACAATTAGCTTACATGGATTTCAGTATTTTTATTTATTTATTTATCTATTTAACTGTCCTGCCATTAATTTTACAAAAACTGTTTGACAAATACCATCTGTGATTTTCTTTTTAAAAATTAGAACTTTAACTGTTTGGTGTTACTATACAATTATAAAAAAATGTAAAAAAACAAAATAGATATTAGTTTAACAAACACATGTTTATATTTACATTATTTGTAGTTGCTGTTGTCTGCCTGTTATTCTTGTGTATTGTAACAGATGTATTTTAGATGAAAAGAACATACATGCATGTCTGTCTTGTATCTGTATATCTTTATACAAGCATGTCAGTCTTGTGACTTTACATTTTTATTCTTATTAACTATTTTTATTTAATTTTATGCACTATAACTGTTTTGTTTACCTTTTGACTGTGCTAAGAATGGCATTCATATGCTTTACTTTACTGTAGTACTGATAGATGTCTTGCTTTAACTGAATGAAAGTAAAACATTTAAAAATGATTTGTCTCTACCATGCATATTTAACCATTTTCAAAACATAAACATATTATAAAATATATTTCTTTTGCACAGATTAACTGTGTATGTAGGAAGTTCCCAGTCTTTGTCAGTTCAGCTAATTTATTTCCTTTATCCTGCAACTGCTGTTGAATTTCATGTGATGTTGCATGGTCTTTCTGACATTCTTTAGTAAGCTGTTCTGCTGAATTTGAAACTCCTATGCACTTTTGAAAAGATGTATGTATAACTTGTCTAAACTTCCTGAACTCATTGTGTCTGTCTTTTAGAAGTTTACTACATTCCTTTGTAACAAAATGTACTAGGGGTTCTATCAGTAACTGATATGACTCACATGTGGTGACAGGACATAACTGTTTAACATCTGAATATAATGGAAACACTTTAGCCTTAGTTAATTCTTCAGATCTGTCTTTACAGTCTATTTATTTAGCAATATCATGCAAGACTTTTTATGGCATAAACATTTGTCATATTCCACATGGTTTTCTTTGAGATACCAGTCAAATATTGTAATACATTTGCATAATGCCCTACTATCAACCTGCCCTAATAAGGTTTTACATTTACTAATGTGCTGTGTATACCAACATTGCAATTTACTAAAGTTTGGTTTACTCCTGCATGAATTATAAATAATATCCATACTAATAACATCCAAACTGTCTAATATACAAACTGTCTAAGAATATACAAACTGTCTTAAGAATATACAAACTGTTTAACATCATCCACACTATATGTGACACAGAAAAAAGTCTTACCAGTTAGCAAGAAAACAGGTGATCAGGCTGCTGTTGCTGATGGCTAGAAATTTTTCAGAGTCACTTGAGAAGCTGGTGAAGCACAACAGGCAGCGGACTGCTGTACAAGTGGACATTCACCTTTTCTTGGAGAATTTATGGCACTGCGACTTTCTTGAACTAGTCTCACTCCGGATTTTAGACATCTAAAAACTTTACTACTGCAAGCTGCATAAACTGGAATACTCTTTAGGATTTACACATACGTACAAATATTAGTTACTGCAATTTGACTGAAGTGACCCTCTGCATGGCTTACCATCACTCCCCCTGTGTTTGAATGCAGCTTGTAGGTTCAAATGCAGGCTAGCTTGCCATTGAAAAATTATATTGAGCTCTGCTTACTGCTTGGTGCTTGGTGGATTTGAAGTCTTCTTAAGACACTCAGTCTTGCTGGCTGGATTCTGCTAAAATTCAAAGTCTGGTTATATTTGCGTTCACAGTCTGTTGCATACAGAAACTTGCAGAATATACACTGATGAGAGAATATACTTTGCAGCATCAACTTTAAGAGAGCAGAAATAAATAACTTTTTATAATAAACCAAACATACTAACGTTGCAGCTTAAAGTACTGTTCCAACTTTACTTCTCATATAGTACAGATGATGTGAGAGATATAACATTTACCTCAGGACAAATTAGTCCCTACCATACCTCTAACATAACTGGATTTATATAGCTCTTTATATACACTTTTAGTCATGCATAAACATATACATTTCCTCTTGATATTCTATTTTGGAGAATTGCTCATCCTGTAGAAACAATACTAAGCTTCCTTGTTTAACAATATCTTGTAAGAGACCAGCTTTTCTGACAGTGTGAACATCCTGTATTCTGTTTGGATCTTTGTACAAGAACATCTGTTCTTTTGCCAATGCTGATAACAGTGTCCTGTTGTCCATGCAGAAAAGCATGTTTTTGAGGAAACACATTGTCACAGTGTCATTGTCCATTCTTTAAAAGCAGATTTTGCATTTTTGCTCTTGCATACATCCTGTTTTTAAGTCTGTAAGGGAAAATGTCCATTCAGCAGGTTCCTTATTTTCCAAGCCATGGTCATTTAGTATGACTGCTGATTACATATTACTAAACTCTGTTTCTGCATTTAAGCAAGCTTTTTCTTTCAGCATATTTACAACAGAATTAATTTCAGCCTTATAGTCATAATATCTAACACATACCATAGGAGGCGCTATATTTGATGATGGATCTGATTAACGAAGAGTACAGATGCTAAAAATAAATAGAACACTGCAGGGTGTTAGTTAATGACTCCCCCCACACAAAAACAAAATTAGTATTTTCTCTGCATCCATGGGGTCATTGCAGAAGTTTTCAGAGTCTGAAAAGGTTTACACACACACACACACACACACACACACACACACACACACACACATGCATACAGATATATACATAGAGACACACACACATGCATACAGATATATACATAGAGACAGAGACACACACACACACTGTTTGCCCTTCACTTTGAAGTTGGTAATAAGATGTTATTTACTGCAATGGATTTCTTTTGGTGATGGTTTCATTTACCATTTGTTTACACTAAATCGTATGTATTAACCCAGATTCAGTGACATTGATAAAGAATCCAATGTCCGGGATCCAGGTTCCTTTTTGAGGTTTTTTATACAAACATGCATGACCAAAAAAAGCAAAGGTTTAACAATCGTTAATTCCTTATTTCTGTAGGGCTGCCATAACAAGTTGTTAGTAAGTTGAAAAGTTAGGAGAGTGTCAGAGGGCAGTTCCACCAAAGAGGTGTCAGTGAGCACTACTTAGAGTTCCCAGGCTGCTGTCCATCACAGACTATGCTGCCACGTCTGGTACGTGCAAGCTTGTTGAAACAGTTAGGAGACCTCAACTGCTTGTTAGACATACATTTATATTTCGTACTGCTAGACTATTGCCTTCCCATTTGTTTTGTCTAATGGTGCAATTTGGTACCTGTAAACATTAGGACTGCAGGGAAATACTTTTTTTTTTTTTTTTACTTTTGAAGGAATGGAAGTTTTTGAAAAAATATAGTTGATATTGACTAAGAAATAATATGATAAAATACAATGAAAATGTGTATTTCAGAATGGGAAGTACAACATAATACCAATAAATCATTACTTTGATCAGTAAACATAAAGAAAACATTCATACAAAAGTAGTGTCCAGAATAGTTTCCCATGCTCCTCTGCATGACGCCCCCTTTTTATTTTCTGTAGCTTGTGAAGTTACTTTGCAGTGACCATTTACTGAGGCTGGATAGGTCGGTTACAGCTCCCATACTTGTCAAACAGGAGGCTTTATCCCCCACACCATCTTAATCTAGTCAGTTTTGTGAGTCACTGCAAATTGAAATAAAAGTCCTCCCAGCTTGACTTCACCTGTAACAACAGTTAGGTGTTTGCTGTGGGAAAATAATCTTAAAATCATCTGAGAGACATTACCAGGCTTAATTATCTTATACAATATTCAGAACTTTGCAGTACTGATACATGCTTCTGTGTCTTTCTTTTCTAGTTATTGTAGTGCAGTTTACTTTAGACTTTCGATGGTGACCTAGCTAGCTTTCAATTTGTACAGAATTCTGTGGTCCATATCCTCAGTGGCACCTAGTGTTGTGGCCATATTTCTCTTATATTGCAAGGTACTGTCTGCAAGGTTGGTTTTAAGATTTTGGTTTTAATGTTTTGAACCCTACACATTTACTTGAAAGGGATTTTGTCTGTTCCTTGCATCGGTGAGGCCATTTAGATTATCAGCTGCATACCTCTCAACCTCGTAGAGTAAGAAATCTAGACAAAAGCCACAAATAATGGGGGGACAAGGGTCCAAAAATATTGCTCTTACAAACTAAAGTTGATAAAATAACAGGATTTGCATTGTCATGAATTTTCTGAAGGTTATTAAGTCTGAAATTCAAATGTCTACCATTATTTTCTGACTTCAGTCCTCTGTAATTTGCCAGAGATTTGCAAGAAACTACAATTTTATGAAAAATGGACCAAAAATGTGAGTAAAAATCTGGACATTCTGACAAAATCTATATAGTTGAGAGCTATGATCATGTGTGAGAAGGCTTGTTTCTGGGGCTGTTTAGAGTCATCAAGGCTGTATTGATTTGTCTGTCTTGCATGGGGTACTGAGGCTTTATTCTGAAGGTCTCGCAAATACTGTCTTCTTAATAAGATGTAGTCGGAACATATGGAGACATCTTCATTGTTGCAATCATTTGTTTTATTTAATGTGTAGTTTTGGCTATGTATTGTATTTTAATTTAAACTTTTAAGCTGCTGCTTCAGTTTTTTATGTTTAGAATTTTTGTATGCAGTAATTGGTTTATAAACTGCAAAACACAGACTTTTAAATACATTTATTTATTTGACATTTGTTTACCAGTTTAGTCCATCTGGGTTACATAACCCATTTTTAGCAGAGGCCTAGGGAGAAAAGCTCCACATTTATACATTGTACAGAATTTATACAATAGTTTACAAATATTCTACAATAGTTTACACATATTATACAATAGGTTACACTTATTATACAACAGGTTACACATATCATACAATAGTTTATACTTATTATACAATAGATTACACATATATAATAGGTTACACATATTATACAATAGTTTACATATATCATACAATAGGTTACACATATATAATAGGTTACACATTATACAATAGTTTACACTTATACAATAGGTTACACATATATAATAGGTTACACGTATATAATAGGTTACACTTATTGTATAATAGGTTACACATATATAATAGTTTACACATATTATACAATAGGTGACATGTTATACAATAGGTGACACATATTATACGATAGGTTACACATATTATACAATAGTTTACACATATACAATAGGTTACACATATATAATAGGTTACATATATATAATAGGTTACACATATTATACAATAGGTTACACATTATACAATAAGTTACACATATATAATAGGTTACACATATTATACAAAAGGTTACACATATACAATAGGTTACATATATACAATAGGTTACCCATATTATACAATAGGTTACACATATTAGGCTACACATTATACAATAGGTTACATATATTATACAATAGTTTACACATATTATACAATAGTTTACACATATATAATAGGTTACACATATACAATATATTACACATATTATACAATAGGTTACTCATTGTATAATAGGTTACACATATATAATAGGTTACACATATTATACAATAGTTTACACATATTATACAATAGGTGACACATGTTATACAATGGGTGACGCATATTATACCATAGGTTACACATATTATACAATAGTTTACACATATCATACAATATGTTACAGATATACAATAGTCTACACATTTTATACAATAGTTTACACATATGCAATAGGTTACACATATATAATAGGTTACACATATACAATAGGTTACACATATACAATAGGTTACACATATACAATAGGTTACACATATTAGGTTACACATTATACAATAGGTTACAGATATTATACAATAGTTTACACATATTATACAATAGTTTACACATATATAATAGGTTAAACATATACAATAGATTACACATATTATACAATAGGTTACTCTTATTGTATAATAGGTTACACCTATATAATAGGTTACATATATTATACAATAGTTTACACATATTATACAATAGGTGACATGTTATACAATGGGTGACGCATATTATACCATAGGTTATACATATTATACAATAGTTTACACATATCATACAATATGTTGCAGATATTATACAATAGTCTACACATATTATCCAATAGTTTACACATATGCAATAGGTTACACATATGCAATAGGTTACACATATGCAATAGGTTACACATATATAATAGGTTACACATATACAACAGGTTACACATATTATACAATAGGTTACACATATATAATAGGTTACACATGTTATATAATAGGTTACTCATATACAATAGGTTACAAATATACAATAGGTTACACATATTATACAATAGGTTACACATATTATACAATAGGTTACATGTATATAATAGGTTACACATATTATACAATAGGTTACACATATTATACAATAGGTTACACATATATAATAGGTTATACATATTATGCAATAAGTTACACATATATAATAGGTTACACATATACAGTAAGTTACACATATATAATAGGTTACCCATTATACAATAGTTTACACATATATAATAGGTTACACATATTATACAATAGGTTACACATATATAATAGGTTACACATTATACAATAGGTTACACATATAGGTTACACATATATAATAGGTTACACATTATACAATAGGTTACACATATTATACAATAGGTTACACTTATTGTATAATATGTTACACATATATAATAGGTTACACATATTATACAATAGTTGACACATATTATACAATGGATTACACATATGTAATAGGTTACACATATACAATAGGTTACACATATTATACAATAGGTTGCACATATATAGGTTACACATATTATACAATAGGTTACACATATTATACAATAGGTTACACATATTATACAATAGGTTTTCTAGAAAGGCTCACCCAGACTCTGCTATACTTTGCTGTGAAGAAAATGTTAGTTTGCTTTTTATTCGTTGTATTTTGTATTACTTTATTGCCTTTTTATATTTTGAATACTGTGATTTGTTTTCTGTACCTGGTGTTTTACTTGTATTCTGCTTTTAACTGCATATTAAAACTTCAAAAGAGACCACAGCTCTGTCTCTTGTCAGTCAGGCAGAAATTTTTCCCCACCCTCCCACCTGCTTACTGTTGTGTTCTTAAATACCACTGTCTTTCTAGTTGCCTGCCTCTTATGTTAATTTGACCATACATCTCATTTCCTATCTGCTTTCACTGGCTTGTGTGAATAAGCACAAAATTATCATTTTGTGAAATCACTCCCCTTCAACTATTTAAATTTATTGGCCATCCTACTGTATTCCATAGTACCATAATAGAAAAGTGACCACCCCCTTTCAATCTAACTTGCTGTTTTAAAAATAGTGACTCTCCACTAAAACTTAACTTTTTAGACAGGTAAAACAAATGTTACCTACTTTCACATATAACTTATCTAGTGCACACTGCAGTGCTTAGGATAAACCATTTTTTCATCTTACCTTTAAGCATTCCTGTGACTAGCACTTGCTCTAATACCTGCTGGAAAGCACTAGGAAGCCTTAAACTGATACAAGCACTCAGCTCTCCCTGTTAATAAGGAGAAATTAATTGTAGGCACTAAACAGCCTATAATTGCAAAATACCTTGCTAAGGCAAAGGAAAACAGCTCCTGTACTGTACAAAAAAAGCACCAGACCAGGCATGTCCAAGGGTCAGCTTCCGGTGATTTCTCCTGTCCACCTGGTGAATCTGGGCATACTGGGGCAATGCAGCAATTGCCTCATGTACACAGACAACCTTCTCCTCCTACCACCCAACACTACAACCTGTGAGAGATGCACTTACATAACCAAACTGGAAGCAAAGCTCTCTCCACCCAAGATTGTGCTATACAGTCAAGAGGAGAAGGTTAACACCCACACTACACCTCAAGCAGCACATAGCCCTTCTAAACCCACACCACCACCAACACCCACACATAGCAACATTAAATCCACATATGTGGAGGCCTTTAACTGTAACCTGCCCAAGCAACAAGGACCCCCGAAGCTGAAATGCAAACAAACACCAATTACAACCAAAGTGTCACATAGCTCACAACACCAGTCTGCCATCCAGCAACAGCCCTAAGGCAAGACAATGTACCTAACACTTCTAGTGTCATTCAAAGGGAATCCAGCATCTGTCTGTCTGCCTGGGACGACATGATCGACAGACCATGATGCTTTGCCAGAAATGGTCTGCACCTGTCGCCCCTGGGATTCAGGTTACTGGCTAAGCCTCTTGCCATCCCTATAGTGCCTTTTTTAGGCAAAGTTCAAAGAACAAAACCACTACCATAACAGGTACAAGCATGCAAATTCTGAAGGTAATGCTACTCAGTGCTAGAAGTCTAAACCTCAAAATGCACTCTCTTGAGGCACTCCTAAAAATGGAGAACATTCATATCTATCCAGTAACTGAGACCTGGTTCAAGGTTCCAGAGAGCAGCCCTGCAATACCAGCCTACAACTCTTATCACACTTTTCGACCACCAAACCAGGATCGAAACACTAAAGGTGGAAGAGTGTCCATATTCACCAAGGATATTCACACCACCAGGCTAGTTGCCCAACACAATGCATCTGAAATTCTCCAGGTGCAACTAACACTAGGTAAGACTGCAGTCCAAATTGTAGCTTGCTACAGATCCCCCACCATGCCCCAAGGTTCTCACTACACCTTTATAAACATACTGGAAAATATTAAGATACAACCAAACACCCTAATACTGGGTGATTTCAACTAACCTCCCATTAACTGGGGAAACTACTTGTGTACCAACACCTTTGCCAACGGTTCTTGGAATTCATAAATTCCAACACCCTGGATAAACTAATCCATAGTCCCACCAGGGCTCCAATATCCTAGTCCTGGTCATTACCAACATGGGAAATCGATGCTCCACACCTATGGTCACCCCCTCATTGGTTAGGTCTGACCATAAGCTAATCACCCTTAACATCCACATCCCACCCCCACCCCTCAGTAAGGAAACCTCCATAAAAAACTTCTCCAAAGCCAACTTCATGCTACTCAAGTCAGAAGTGACAAACAACATGACACCCAGACAGGAACTGAAAATTAGACTGATGAATCCTACACTAAGGCACTGTACGAGCACATCCACTCATTCATGAATCATGCCATCCCAAATAGAACCAAGATGCTCTCCTTCAAAAAAAGAAAGCCAGTCTGGTGGACCCCTGCCATAAGCAAACTTTACAACAAAAGGAAGAATATGTTGCAGAAAAGAGGAAAATCCCAGGATGCAAAAAAACTCCCTTACCAGCCTCAGTAAGAAGATGAGATCTCTCATAAAATCTTCCAAAGCTAGTTATGAAAATACAATTGCCAAAGATTCCAAAGACAACCACAAGGTATTCTATAAATGTCAAGAATCTAAATGGTAATGCTCAGATCTGCTCTGGTCTACAACAGAATGGCATTAAATATACTGATCCCAAGGATATTGCCAATATCCTGGCAGATCAATTCAGTGCCAACTTTACCCCCTAAACGGCCCATCTCAGTACTGGAAGATTTCCAAATTCCGGTAATTACGGCCACACAGGTAAAAAATGCACTCTGCAAAGCCAAGAATACAGCATCCAAGGGACCAGATGTCATTCCGGGCTGTGTACTGCATGAACTACAAAATGAACTGGCACCTCACCTAAGTATCATGTTTAATCATAGCCTCACCTCCGGTTTCGTGCCCACTGAGTGGTGCACAGCTACAGTTATCCCACTCCACAAGAGGGGATCCTCCTTGGATCCTGGGAACTACCACCCCATCAGTCTGATGAGCCTGATTTGCAAGGCCATGGAATGTATTGTCATGGAACTTATAAACAAAGACATTGGCAACCTTCAAACACTGGACCCCACCCAGTTTGGGTTCATGACGGGTTGATCTTGTCTTCTGAACCTAATTGACTTCTTCGAATCAGTCTCCAGAGCTGTGGATGAGGGTAAGGCGGTCCACACAGCCTATCTGGACCTCACCAAGGCCTTTGACACCATCCCCCACCCTGGAATCATAGATAGACTTACTAAGCTGGGCATTAATCCCTATGTCACTCGATGGGTTGCCAACTGGCTTACTGACAGAGCCCAGACTGTAAAAGTAGCCGACTCCAAATCCAGCTCCAGACAAGTGGAGTACCTCAGGGTTCAGTCCTGGGACCGCTCTTGTTTGGCATCTACTTCTCTGAAGTACAGGCCAACACTAAGAGACTCTGGCTAACAAAGTTCACACATAACTGCAAAGTGGGAGCCATTCTTTTATCCCAAATGATGTGGATACGCTACAAAAGGGCCTTACAGAAACAGATGCTTGGCGCCAGAGCCATGGGGTCAAGCTCAATGCCAAGAAATGTATAGTTATCCCCTTTGGGAAAAAAACATATACCCGTGAATTACCACATAGGTGGCAGTACACTAAACACCTAAAGTGTGATAAGAGACTTAGGGACACAGGTGGACAGTGGTCTCACCTTCGATAACCATATCGCCACAACAGTTAGGAAATCCTTCTATGTGGCACACCTCATCACTAAGGGCTTTTCGTCCAGAAAAAAAGGAGGTCATTGTCCCACTGTACTCATCCGTCATTAGACCCATTATAGAATACATTGCCCAGTTTGGTATGCAAACATCTGCAACAAGTGGAAAGGCCGCAGAAATACCTCACTAAAAGAATCATTGGCCTAAAGCAGATGCCCTGTGCTGACCGCCTTAAAAAAAATCCAGCTATACTCTGTCGCATATCGTCTACTCAGAGGCGATCTCTGCTTAACATACAAGGCCATGTCAAACCCAGAGCTGTTGGACATGCTACACTTAAAGAAATCCCAATCCCTCAGAGCCACACGCACCAGGGATCTAAACCCTGTCATTACAATAAACAAAACATGATGGAGGGATAGGTTCCTGACCCAGAGACTCCCCAGACTCTGGAATAGACTGCCCATACATGTCAAGCAGAGCGCCTCTTTGGCCCTCTTCAAAAGGAACCTTGATGATTGGATGGGAGAAAGGAAATTCACCCCGAGGATCATGTCAGTCACCCTGCTAGACAGAGGTCCAGGGAAGTAAATAGTGTGGGAAGAAATAGCCAGGGAATTGTTATGGCTAGGCTTGTATATGCCCTAGGGCCGATAGCCTAGTACCAACCTATGAACGTATAATAGGTTACACATATATAAAAGGTTACACATATATAATAGGTTACACATATACAATACGTTACACATATCATACAATAGGTTACACATATCATGTAATAGGTTACACATATTATACAACAGGTTACACATCATACAATAGGTATTATTTAATAGTTTGCACATATTATTCAGTAAGTTACAGATATACAATAGTTTACACATATTATACAATATTTTACACCTATTATACAATAGGTTATACATATATAATAGGTTACACATATTATACAATAGGTTACAGATATTATACCACAGGTTGCACATATTATACAATAGGTTACAGATATTATACAATAGTTTACACATATTATACAATAGGTAACACATATATAATAGGTGACACATATTATACAATAGTTTACACATATTATACAATAGGTTACACATATATAATAGGTTACAGATATTATACAATAGTTTACACATATACGATAGGTTACACATTATACAATAGTTTACACATATCATACAATAGGTTACACATATTATACAATAGTTTACACATATTATACAATAGGTTACACATATATAATAGGTTACAAATATTATACAATAGTTTACACATATTATACAGTAGGTGACACATATAATTGGTGACACATTGTACAATAGGTTACTTATAGGAGAAATACATAGCTGAGTATTTCTAGGCTGGCACATGCAGTTGTTTATATAATACTCTAGTAAACAAAGTTTAAGATTATATTCATTAACAAGTTTCAGATATCATCATCTTCTTTCTTTATTTATTTACCGGGAAATTCCAACTGGGCATGGGTCCTTTTTCAGCGGAGGCCCGGGGAGAAAAACTCCACAGAACAATAAATCAGCATTAGAGTACATGAAGACCAACTGAATATACATACAATAGCAAATAATATACACTGCAGCAAACATTATGTACATGCAATATGAAACATAGTAATGAACAGATATACCAATATCTAGCTAGAGGCCAGGAATAAAGGTAGGATGTATATACAGATAGTACTAAGCTCATACAGATACTGTTGTAACTCATATACCTAAATCTTATTTATTTATATACATTTGTTGACCGGGAGTGTCCGACTGGACCTATGTCCATTTTCAGCGGAGGCCCGGGGAGAAAAGCTCCACAGCTAAAATATACAGACAGTAGTTACATTGGATTTACATAGCAATTAAAAATTACAAACATAGTTACAGATGAAGAACATAGTACATCAGTAGACAACTAGAGTATTTATCATCTGCGAAGTACATAACAGACATTAACAAATGTTACAATAAGAAGTTCCTGCTGTATAATGAGCAGTTAGGCTTATGAGCATCCAAGCTTGCTATAATCAAGGTAGTTATTGGGGTGGAAAGAAAGGTAGTGGGTGATATTAGAGGAAGAGTTGCAAGGGCATAGCCAGCATGTTTTTAGGTGCGCTTTTAGTAAGGTTTTGAAGTGGGTGCATGATGGTACAGAGGTAATTGTGGGTGGGAGGGAGTTCCATAATTTGGCTATGGCGCAAGAGAATAGTGCTTCACCAGCAGAGTTATTGGCTTTAGTGACCTGTAAGTGATTTTTGTTGCTGGATCTTAGTGGTTTGGTAGTGCGATATGGTTGGAGTAGATTCTGGAGGGATGGGACTTTTAGTGGATAGTTTACTAGTTTGTGGGCGAGTGCAAGTTGATACCATTGAAGGAGGTGAGGGAGTTCAAGCCAGCCCAGTTCAGCAAGGGAGAGACAGTGGTGACTATGGTAGGATGCCCCTGTGGCGAATTTGACAATTTTGTTGTAGCAGGTCTCTAGCTTGTTTGGATCGCATTGCCTTAGGTTGGTATATATTGGAGAGGCATAAAGTAGGGTGGAGATAAGGTGGGAATTTGCTACTGAAATCTTTACTGCTTTGGTGAGAAGTTGCTTATTTCTGTATAATGCTCCTAGTTTTTTGTGGCCTTTTTTATGGTCATGGATATGTGAATGTCAAATTTTAGTTCGTCTGTTTCAACTCCTAGCAATTTGATGTGTTCTCTTGTGTGTATTGTGGTGTCTTTTGCTGTGATGTTAAAGTGAGAGTTGTTTTGAGTATGTTTGGTGAGTTGGAAGATGAGTAGTTTAGTTTTGTTTGGGTTGAGTATTAATTGGGCATCAGATAACCAAGTTTCAACAGAGGAAAAGGCTTCCTGTGTTTTTGTTTTAGTTTGGGTAGGGACTAGGCTGAGCAAATGATGGTCGAGTCATTTGTGTATTGTATGAGTGTGCCATGTTTGGTGGCAGAGGCTAGATTATTGGTGAAAATAGAGAAGAGTAGGGGTCCAAGGATGGATCCTTGGGGAACCCCTATGGAGACAGGTAGTTATGTCATTCTGCCATACAAGGGATTGTTGTTGGTCAGACAGGTAACTCTGAAACCAGTTGGTGACTGATTGAGAGGATAGGTTATTGAGGACAGAGATGAGTTGTTTGTGTGGGATCATGTCAAATGCTTTAGATAGGTCTAGGAAAGTAGCAGAAGAGAGCTAGCCATTGTTTTTATGCTGAAAGATAGTGTTAGTAAAGGAGAGTAAGGCAGTGGTGGTGATATGGTTTGGTCGGAAACAATGCTGAGTATTGGAAAGGCGGTTGTTAGTAAGGAGGTAGTCTGAGACCTGAGAGTGAATGCATTTCTCTAGTATTTTGGAGAGTGGAGAGAGAATGGGATGGTAATTGGTTAGTTCTGTGGAGGGTCCGCCTTTGTGGAGGGGAATTATATGTGACACTTTCCATAGTGTGGGAATGTAACTTTCTGACAGAGATCAGTTAATTAAGATGGATACTGGGTAGGCCAGAACATCAGCTGCGATTTGTAGGTATTCACTTGGGAGGTTGTCTGCTGCTAATTTGGTGGGTTTAAGTTTAGTTAAGAGTTTTTATGTTGGAGGTAGGTACAGGAGAAAAAGAGAAGGCAGCGGGGAGATTACTAGGTGAAGGTGTGGGTTGGAGGGGAGGGGGGTTGTGTTGTCTAGCTAGTGATAGTATGGTTTGTGTGAAGTGTGTGTTGAATGAGGTAGCAATATTTTTGGAGGAGTGAGGGATGTTAGGAGGAGGGGTACTGACTTTAACTGGGTGGACAATGGAGTTTATGGAGGACCAGAATTGTTTGGGGTTGTGTTGGGAGGAGTCTAGGGCAGACTAGTAGTATTGAAATTTGTCCTGTTTTATTAGCTTTTTGACTGTATTGCATAGTTCTAGGAATGTCTGTGTAGTTGAGGGGGTTTTGGTTTTATGCCAGTGCTCCCAGGCTTTATCCCTGTTTTTCATTTCTTACTTAGTTGTTTTCTGAAGCCATGGGGAGGGTTGTGCTTTGGTTCTGGAAAGTCTTATGGGGGCGTGGTAATTAAGGATGCTTAGGAAGGTAGTATTAAAAAATTCAACTGCGTCATCAAGACTGAGGTACTTTAGAGGATGTCAGTTACATTCTTTGAGGGATGAGATGAATGTGAGTGGGTTAAAGTTTAGATGTTTACGTATTTGATGGTAGGTTTAACTTGGTATAGGTGTTTTTTGAGTAGGAATGTTGGGGAGTGATCACTGAGGCTATCTGATAAGCAGCCTGCTATATATGACTGGGGGCTCTTACTGACTAGTATCCAATCCACAGTAGTGTGCTTGCTGGAGTTTTTATTTATCCTGGTTGGTGACTAGACTAGTTGGGTGAAGCTATTAAGGTTTAGATGATTGGTTGGATGGTTGCCAGAACAGGATTGCCAGTCAATGTTGAAATTGCCTACAATTATAGTTTCTTGGGGGAGATGGTGGGTAGTCCAGCTGAGGGGGGGATGTTTTGGCCAGGTGGGAAGTAGCATACAGTTATGTTGATGGCTTTATTTTGATTTATTTTGAGGTTGGTATATATTATTTCTTCATTACCTATTTGTGGAGCTGATGATTTTAAGGTCTGGATGTTTAGATGCTGTTTAAATATTATAGCTATACTGCCTCCTTTCTTGTTTAGCCAGTCTACTCTTAGTATGCCGTAACCGGTAGGGAGGATTTTCTCACTGGTAATGTGAGGTTTTAGCCAGGTTTCTGTCAGGACGACTATATCTGATGAGTAAAAGTCTATGGTGGCATGGAGTTCATGGACCTTGTTGGATATACTTCTAATATTTAGGCTTAGTAGAAGGAAGTCACTTGGCTTTCTA
The DNA here is from genome assembly GCF_019279795.1 of Protopterus annectens. NCBI lineage: Eukaryota > Metazoa > Chordata > Ceratodontiformes > Protopteridae > Protopterus > Protopterus annectens. The sequence goes on from NC_056732.1 coordinate 1,874,427,976, forward strand.
TTGGCTGTAATATGGGAGAAGTTGTGGTTTCTAGTCTGATTATGAGGATTGGGGTTGGAGATGGTAGGGCCAGGGTTGGGGTGGATGTCTCCACTTGGGGCTAGTTTTGATATGCATGAGATTATTAATTTTCTCAGTTTTTGAATGAGTTTGTTTATAAGGGAAACTTTATGATTGTGCTCTTTGGGTAATGGGTATGGTGGGAGGGTTACTGTGTTAAGTTGTAGGGATGCTGTATGTTTGAGGAATATAGTTGGTAGAATATGTAGGGGGTGCATAGGGATAGGGGGTGCATAGGGATGGTTCTTGAGCTGGTGGGAGGGGAGCTGATTGAGGGTGAGACATGAGTGGTGGTGTGAGTAGTAGTACAGTGGTAGTGGTTGAGTGGGGGAATGATGGAGCTTTGGTAGGATGTAAGATATGCAAGGAGAGTGCATGCAGTGAGCATAGGTAAGGTATGCTTGTACATGTTAGTTGAGGAGGTGTGAATGTGGGAAGATGGAGGAGGTAGTGTTGGGTTAGCGCTGTGGTTGGCTGTAGGAAAAATGGGAGGGGTATATGTGTGTAATGAAGGTAGGACCACTGGGGGCAGGTGGGAAATGGGGGCAGGGTGGGGAGCGATGTGGGCAGACACCCTGTTAGTTGCTCTTACGAGGGGGCTGGAAACAATCGGGTAACAGAGTAAACTGATATAAGAACATATGATAGTGAATGTGGAACTTGGGTAGGTACCCTGTATTTCCACAAACTATCAGTTAGCTCTGCCCCAGTTCAAGCAGTTTTAGTAACTTTTATGGCAGGGCTGAGCATAAAGTGCTCAAAGGGTGGTTATAGTTTTAAAAATGGTGCCTGACACAGGTAATATTTATTAACTTTGGGACTGGCTTAAGTTACTAAACAGGGAAGGGGAGGGGGAGAACAAGGGTTGTGAGCAGGCAGTTCTTTTGTACTGCTGCTAATGAGCCAAAGCAAAGACAAGTTTGTGTTTAAGAAACAATCAGAATTGACCAAGGACTGCTCTGAAGCTGTAAGTCATTTCTTAGGTGGGAAAACAGGATAACCTGTATCAGTAGGCTACTGTGGTCTCAATTTAAATTAAGAAACACACAGTATTTGATAAGTTATGGATACTATTTGCTAACAGAAGGGAATAAAAGAGAAAATGGAAGATGTGTGTGTGTGTGTGTATGTGTGTGTGTGTATGTGTGTGTGTGTATGTGTGTGTGTATGTGTGTGTGTATGTGTGTGTGTATGTGTGTGTGTGTATGTGTGTGTGTGTATGTGTGTGTGTGTGTGTGTGTGGGGGGGGGGCTGCTTACAAGCCAAAGCAGAGTGCACTCCATGGGATAATGAATATTAGCTCAAACATGTAGACACATACTCAAAGTTAACTTTAGCTGTTTGTGTTTGCAGACAGTTGAGACCCGGACTGCGCTTTTCTTGTAACAATGTATCCACTGGGACTGCGCTTTTCTTGTAACAATGTATCCACTGGGACTGCGCTTTTCTTATAACAATGTATCCACTGGGACTGCGCTTTTCTTGTAACAATGTATCCACTGGGACTACTTTTCTTGTAACAATGTATCCACTGGGACTGCGCTTTTCTTGTAACAATGTATCCACTGGGACTGCGCTTTTCTTGTAACAATGTATCCACTGGGACTGCGCTTTTCTTATAACAATGTATCCACTGGGACTGCGCTTTTCTTGTAACAATGTATCCACTGGGACTGCGCTTTTCTTGTAACAATGTATCCACTGGGACTGCGCTTTTCTTATAACAATGTATCCACTGGGATTGCGCTTTTCTTGTAACAATGTATCCACTGGGACTGCGCTTTTCTTGTAACAATGTATCCACTGGGACTGCGCTTTTCTTGTAACAATGTATCCACTGGTTGGATACAAGATAAAGGTAGTACAGCAGCTGACCACATGGAGTGGTGTTAGGTTGGAGAGACGCTGAGCTTCTCATGGGGCCTGTAGCAGAGTGGTTATATACAAATATTGCACTAAATTCAAGAATATATAAAGCAGATACTCCACACAAAGGTGGAACAAACTGGAAGGGCTAATGGGATGGAAGGGGAAGATAGAGGACTAAGAGAGGAGATTGAGCGAGTAGTATATGTGGTAGGGAGAGGAGGCCAGGGGTAAGTCAGGTGGATATGTATTTGGAGTGGAGATGAAGTGAGGTAGTTAAGCATGTTATAACAGGTCTATGAGACTGAGTGAGTAGTATATGTGGTAGGGAGAGGAGGCCAGGGGTAAGTCAGGTGGATATGTATTTGGAGTGGAGATGAAGTGAGGTAGTTAAGCATGTTATAACAGGTCTATGAGACTGAGTGAGTAGTATATGTGGTAGGGAGAGGAGGCCAGGGTAAGTCAGGTGGATATGTATTTGGAGTGGAGATGAAGTGAGGTAGTTAAGCATGTTATAACAGGTCTATGAGACTGAGTGAGTAGTATATGTGGTAGGGAGAGGAGGCCAGGGGTAAGTCAGGTGGATATGTATTTGGAGTGGAGATGAAGTGAGGTAGTTAAGCATGTTATAACAGGTCTATGAGACTGAGCGAGTAGTATATGTGGTAGGGAGAGGAGGCTAGGGGTAAGTCAGGTGGATATGTATTTGGAGTGGAGATGAAGTGAGGTAGTTAAGCATGTTATAACAGGTCTATGAGACTGAGCGAGTAGTATATGTGGTAGGGAGAGGAGGCCAGGGGTAAGTCAGGTGGATATGTATTTGGAGTGGAGATGAAGTGAGGTAGTTAAGCATGTTATAACAGGTCTATGAGACTGAGTGAGTAGTATATGTGGTAGGGAGAGGAGGCTAGGGGTAAGTCAGGTGGATATGTATTTGGAGTGGAGATGAAGTGAGGTAGTTAAGCATGTTATAACAGGTCTATGAGACTGAGCGAGTAGTATATGTGGTAGGGAGAGGAGGCTAGGGGTAAGTCAGGTGGATATGTATTTGGAGTGGAGATGAAGTGAGGTAGTTAAGCATGTTATAACAGGTCTATGAGACTGAGTGAGTAGTATATGTGGTAGGGAGAGGAGGCTAGGGTAAGTCAGGTGGATATGTATTTGGAGTGGAGATGAAGTGAGGTAGTTAAGCATGTTATAACAGGTCTATGAGACTGAGTGAGTAGTATATGTGGTAGGGAGAGGAGGCTAGGGGTAAGTCAGGTGGATATGTATTTGGAGTGGAGATGAAGTGAGGTAGTTAAGCATGTTATAACAGGTCTATGAGACTGAGTGAGGAGAGAAGAGGAGGGTAAAGGGTGAGAGAGTCTGCAGAGAAAGGAATGCAATTCAGGGTAATTGTGTTGGCAAGGAGTGTGTTTGGTTGTCATGGCACAATTAGGTGTGGGTGAGCCATACTGTTGGACCTTTGGTAAAATAGTAGTGTGTTTTACAGATAGAGAAGTTTTAGTATTCTGTCCTTTAGAACTTTTAGAATAGAATATAAAGCATAATCCTATAATTTGTCATTGTCAACCATCTATAGCATATAGGCACCATTCTGGTTTTGTTCATTTACTCGTGTTTCAGGAAAGGGAATACCATCTAGGAAGCATCACGTACCAGAGACTGGACTAGTTGGCTTTAGGATCTATGACTACCTGGAATTTGCTTTTTGGCTTTAGGTGGCGATAAATGTTGCCATCCTTTTCAACCGCACATATTCTTTACTGTGCGTTTTATTTTTAATTATTATTAACTTTTCTTCTCTATTCTCTATTAGGGCATTTATCTACAGGCATTGGTGACTGCTAAGACTTCTGCTGTCTACATCCTTTCTGTCAACAATTATAACCCTAACCCAATTCAAGTGCAACTTGGAAAACTGGATGGGAAACTGCAAATTCATCCCTGGTTTGGCACCTACGTCTCTAATGCAATCAGGTAACCTGTGATTGGTTCATCTCCCAGGGCCATGCTGACACTTATCAAGGCTATCAGAACTTGTCAGAGATTTGGGATGCATGGCTAGGCTTAAAAAGGCCCTTGTGGTCGTTAGCCTAGTAAACATCTATGAACCTATGAACATATACAGTTTATCTGTTCCATATCTAGATACATTCATTCTCTGCAACGTTTGGTACCAACAAAGGCTTATTTCCTTTACACTTTCACTTACTGTCTGCTGTGAAATGCTGTTCTTAACTTTTCCTCATCAAACCTCCATTATCTGCATCTCCCAAAAACAATGCTTACTGAAATCCAAATCCACCAAAACCACTAGAGCAAGCGACTTGAACCTTAGCACGGATATAAATAGGACGTGCTGGAGGGATAGATTTGTCACCCAGAGACTCCCTATGTTGTGGAATAAAATCCCGGTCCATGTGAGGCAGAGCACCTCGCTGGCTCTGTTCAAGAGAAATCTTGACGAGTGGATGGGAGATCGTAGGTTTACCCCGGGAATCATCTCTGTGTCACTGCTGGACAGAGGCACAACAAACTAATGGGCACAGTATTTTTTCATATAAGGGGTGGCATAAGCCACAAAACTTTGGGCTAGGCTTATAAATGCCTTAGGGCAGATAGCCTAGTATAAACCTATGAACCTATGAAGAGTCTTGCTTGTACTATTTACAAATTTCTTTACTCATCTATTATCTACGTTTTCCACAGACTGTAGTGGTAACAAATTCTCATAGCACATACTTGCTGCATATGCTATCCCCAGAAAACGTATTACACCCTTCTGCAGTACTTAACAGCTTCCACCAACAGCTGCCACAGAACCGTACCTAGGGTGGGGCAAAGGGGGTGATTGATTGTCAAGGTGCAAGCTGTTCGGAATTGGGATTGGCACTGTGTAAGAGGTGCTAGCTGCTTTTTGAAAGCATGATTGCTGTGAGTCATTTAAACATCCATAACTGATCTGATTGCTACTAAAGCTTCTTGATGCATTTTGTTTATGAAAGATATGAAAAAGCTGTTATCAACAAACAAAGTAGCTCTTTACCTAAATATTTTTTTTTTGTACTCTACTGTGGAAGTTGTTGAGGGATGCCAATTTGGAGATTGCCCAAAGAGAAAGTTTCCAGTTACAGTTCTGATATTCCACTTATTGTCTACTTGGGTCTATATTACTACATTGAAAGACCTTTATGTCAAACACCTCTCCATTGACATGAAACCATTAAAATTAACTTCTGCAAAGTGTAGAATTTTCCCAGGGTTAGGAAGTAGTTGGCCAACTCCACAACTTTGCTCTTTTCCCCACTGTAGAGCTGGAGTTGGTATATATATATAGTTGGGGGGTGGTTGGTGTAGCCATTGGGGGGATGTGTGGGGTGAAGCCCCCCACTTGGGTGGATTTAATATTGTGTGGTGTGTGTTCAATTGTGGTATGGGACAATTGTTTCAGTGCCCCAAGAAAATTCCACTATTCGCAGAACTGAATTTGTATGGTTTCTTGTCGATGGACAGGTGTTTGACGTAAAGGTCTTTTGACGTAGTAGTATAGACCCATCTACTTAGCCCCAGCCTAGACTCCATAGTAGATCAGCCTCTTTCATATGCAGCCTCTCCCTGGATTAAGAAGGCTATAGTGTCAAACGCCAAGTAACTATGTTGCTCCTTTTCAGTCTCTCATTCCCACTAAGACTCTTGCATAGGTGAGTTCTGCACTTGACCGCTTTCCCCTTGTGCTCCACAGATCTTTTCTCACTCCCTGAACTTTTACTCCTAGACCCTGATGTCAGTAAGGTCCAATCTGTGACTATTCACTCATCTTAAGGACTCTGGTGGTAGCAGAGGTTAAACAGTTACCTAAATAGATCTCCAGTTGTGGTGAGTCTGACCTTGATGGCAACAAGGTCTCTTTAAATCTTCATTTCTAGCTAATTCTACTCACTAAGGCTTTGGTAACAGCAAGGTCTACCTAGGTCGCTACTTCCAGTTATTAGGACCTCAGCAGCAAGACAATCTCACTTCTCACTTCTTACTCCTTCTTGTTGTTGCACCTGTTGATCTGACACAACATTTTTGGTTAAAGTCTTCCATCTGTCTAAACCTTTCTTGTCTAATGTCTCTCTACACTTTCCTGCCAAGACTATAGTCAATGTAGGATATGCAGTGCAGCCTTACTTACTCCATTCTTCTTCTTGCCTTCATGGCTGCTGACCTTTAACCTGTCTCCTGATCAATCTCAGCCCATCCATTCCCTTGTATGAGGGAATCTGTGTTTACTGCCACATGGAGGTGAAAGTTACCCCCAGACAGCCATCATACAGGTAAACATGAGAGTTATTTCTGTTCTGTATGGCATCCTGTCAACTGAGGACATATATTATGGTTCTTACCTCAGCCAGAGTGATGAACAAGAGCCTGCATCATCTTAGGGACCACTTTTGCCCCATATTCATTTGCTGTATGTTGCTTCATGGTCAAGGGTTACCATCATTGATTGTGGTGGCCACATCTTACACCGACCCTTCACTGGCTTATTGCAGTAAGCAAAGCCTCTGCTTTGACCTGGAGTATCAGGAGGTCAGCTGGTAACCAATTCCTTTCCCCAGGATGGGAACACCCATCACTTCCCTACCCCCAGGATAGGCACACCCATCCTCTGCACCAGCTCCATCAAGCACCTGAGCAGTTACCTGAACTGCTGCTACCCGGGCTGTGCACCATGGTTTATTCCTCTCTGCCATTTAGCTGGCCACTCTGTACTTCATAATTACTAAGACACTGCCAGCAGATACTCTGACTAATCTGCTGTTGTGTTTCTACATTACCTATTACCTACCTGGAAGCACACTTCTGGTGGCAGAAAGCAGCCCACTTCTTCATACAGAAGACCGCTGTGGAGAAGGGTCTGATATGTACTGTCGGTACCAGTACCAATGTTGCTTAATTTCTACTTCATACAGGTGCCCCGGAATAGCAAGAACTGATACCTCATAAGCCCAGGAAGAGCAAAAACTGATACCTCATAAGCCCAGGAAGATCAAAAACTGATACCTCATAAACCCAGGAAGATCAAAAACTGATACCTCGTAAGCCCAGGAAGAGCAAAAACTGATACCCCGTAAGCCCAGGAAGAGCAAAAACTGATACCTCGTAAGCCCAGGAAGAGCAAAAACTGATACCCTGTAAGCCCAGGAAGAGCAAAAACTGATACCTTGTAATTGCTGCACTTCTCCTATTGCTCCCAGGTCATTGCTTCTGAAAAGTAATTGTGTGTCCAGTGCACCTACCTGCTTAACAGAGGTTTTTTGTGGTCACATGACATGCTCAGTGCTGCACCTGTAGCAGCAGGCTTCTCTGCTTGTACTTCCTTTATCCTCCGATACTGTTTTCTCTGCAGTCCTGTCAGTCATTCTCTGCAGTCCTGTCAGTCATTCTCAGCAGTCCTGTCAGTCAACCATTAGAACTCACAGTAATATGATTCAGTCTGCAGTTTATACATTACTAGTCTAATTTCCCTTCCAGTTTGTTACTTCCGAAAAACTCTTTTAACTATATTCCTTACATTAAAATCTAACTTTAGACAACTCTGTGTGCCTTTCAAAGAAATCTCACAGAAGCAATTTCAGAATGATCCTACTCCAAAACAACTGCTAATAATGAAGTTACTATTAGCTATATCTCAAAAACGGTTTCATAACAATTGACCAGTAGTTTTCCAAGATCTTCACATAAGTGTTCCAGTCACTTTTATCTCAAGAAGAGAATTCTAACACTAAAATCACAGACACCTGGACCACGTTCTTACCCAAGATGTCCCATCTCCCTAATAAATAGTTACAGATTATAGTTGAAACAAAACTAAGGAAAAGCTGTCAGTCTTTATTTCACATGTTTAAAAACTGTTGCTACAGGGGACATCAACCTAAATCCAGTTAACGCTGTTATTTGATTTTCTGTCTTATTGCTGTGCATACTTAAAATTGTAATCTGTTTGGGGTGTTTACTTTTGTAATCTGTGACACGAGCCTGTGTTTGATACGTTTCCATTTCATTTGCAGCTTTTTGGCTAAAAAAGAGTCCTAGGACCAGTCCACTTGCTCAGTTACCAAACTGAAATAGATAATTCATTTACAAAACTATCACACACTGGTAGTTTATCTCACCAAAATTTGAGCCTACTTCAGGTGATTCTTTTTTCACAGGAATACAGCCGGACTTCCTGCAGGGTAGTGTCTCTACATTCGAATAAAAAAACATGGAGGACCTTCCTTCATTTCTGCCGTGATGTTTGTGAAGTGCTTTTGCTTAGTTTATCAAGTTTTCTGGCTTTAGGGCTTCATATTTGTGGTCTGTGCAAGATTCATAGCCAAACTACAGCTTATAGCCTTAACTCTTTGTGCCATTTGCCAGATTCAAACACTAGGCAGTTTGCCTGCAGTGTATTACATGTATAGCCAATAACCAGACAATGAACCTTGTGCATGCAAGGTAAAGACCTTAACCATTATTTCAAAGACCCCTGCATCATCTTACTCTTGTATGCTAACCCAACCGTAAAGATAACCTTACTCTGCCTCTAACCCTACATATTATGTTACTAAAACCCTGCCCCTAAGCCTAAGCCAGCACATTATGGTACTAAAATGCTAACTCTAACCGTACACATTATGTTACTGAAACCCTGCCCCTAACCCAGCACACTATGGTACTAAAATGCTAACTCTAACCCTACACATTATGTTACTGAAACCCTGCCCCTAACCCTAACCCAGCACATTATGGTACTAAAATGCTAACTCTAACCCTACACATTATGTTACTGAAACCCTGCCCCTAACCCTAACCCAGCACATTATGGTACTAAAATGCTAACTCTAACCCTACACATTATGTTACTAAACCCTCCCCTAACCCTAATCCAGCACATTATGGTACTAAAATGCTAACTCTAACCCTACACATTATGTTACTAAACCCTGCCCCTAACCCTAATCCAGCACATTATGGTACTAAAATGCTAACTCTAACCCTACACATTATGTTACTGAAACCCTGCCCCTAACCCTAATCCAGCACATTATGGTACTAAAATGCTAACTCTAACCCTACACATTATGTTACCAAAACCCTGCTGATAACCCTAATTCAACACATTATGGTACTAAAATGCTAACTCTAACCCTACACATTATGTTACTAAAACCCTGCCACTAACCCTAATTCAGCACATTATGGTACTAAAATGCTAACTCTAACCCTACACATTATGTTACTGAAACCCTGCCCCTAACCCTAACCCAGCACATTATGGTACTAAAATGCTAACTCTAACCCTACACATTATGTTACTGAAACCCTGCCCCTAACCCTAACCCAGCACATTATGGTACTAAAATGCTAACTCTAACCCTACACATTATGTTACTGAAACCCTGCCCCTAACCCTAACCCAGCACATTATGGTACTAAAATGCTAACTCTAACCCTACACATTATGTTACCAAAACCCTGCTGATAACCCTAATCCAGCACATTATGGTACTAAAATGCTAACTCTAACCCTACACATTATGTTACTAAAACCCTGCCACTAACCCTAATTCAGCACATTATGGTACTAAAATGCTAACTCTAACCCTACACATTATGTTACTAAACCCTGCCCCTATCCCTAATCCAGCACATTATGATACTAAAATGCTAACTCTAACCCTACACATTATGTTACTAAAACTCTGCCCCTAACCCTGCACATTATGTTACTAAAACCCCTTTCAATAACAGCACCACTACACAAGATAAAAGGACACACAACACCAAACATTTAAAGCAGTAAATCTACTATCCTTTTATCTAACCCTATCTGTGCACATGCTGTTAGTAAAACCCTAATATATGTGGGTAGGTGCACACATGTATTCTTTATGTTATGTATATATATATATATATATATATATATATATATATATATATGTAAGGGAGAGAGTTTTGATTGAAATGTGTTCTACTTTGTAAATGCATCTACCTGTTGGTTCTGTATGTGAGACCGAGATGTGGCTGAAATGGATCATTAAGTCGCAAATCAAGAATTATTAAAAGATTTGTGTGTGTATGTTTGTTTATGTTTGTGTGTGTGCGCGCGCGCACACGTGTGAGTATATGTGTATATAATTTATATTTATCTTTCTATATATAAACACATTCACATATGTATGTGTGTGTGTGTGTGTGTGTGTCTATATATATATATATATAATTGTCTAGCAATACAAACTGCCAACATTCAAACTCAAATGATTGACAAAAAAAGAGTGAAAACCCAAATCAGTGACAACTAAGAAGAGAGCTTACAAAAATTTGAACACTTCCTTAATAATATCAGTAAATCCCAATCACAAACCCCAGATAAAGTGTGGTCTGCATATGTGTACTTGGGGAAAGAGTTTTTAGTAAAATAAAAAAGCAAAGGCTTTTGTTAACCTGTTAAATCCTTTACAACAAATTAAAGACACCTAAATAGTAATTTTTTTTCAGAGAGTCAAGCTCCCTTGCACTCTACAACCCCTGCTACTTATATTATACCAACTCCAAAAAAAAAAAAAAAAAAAAACACAGCAGTGGGTAAAAGGAGAAATGTCCTTATCCCCCTGATGCCTGATCTTGGCAGAAACATGACTTTTGGTATGTACCTCACAAGATATCCACAACAACTGGAAAGGCCGCAGAAATACCTCACAAAGAGGATTACTGGCCCCAAACAGATGCCCTACGCAGACCGTCAAAAAAAAAACTTCAGCTTTACTCCATCGTATATCGCCTACCCAGAGGCAATCTCTGCCTAACATACAAAGCTATGTCAAACCCAGAGTGGTTGGACATGCTCCACTTAATGAAATCCCAATCCCTTCGAGCTACACACTCTAGGGACCTAAACCTTGTCACCACAATAAACAGAACATGTTGGAGGGATAGATTCCTGTCCCAGAGACTTCCCATACTGTGGAAAAAACTACCTATCTATATCAAACAAATCTCTTCATTAGCACTCTTCAAGAAAAATCTTGATTGTATGGGAAATAGGAAATTCACCCCGGGGATCACCTCTGTGGCTCTGCTTGACAGGGGCACAGGAAAAATAATTTTCTTGGGTGGCGAAAGCCAGGGTACCTTTTTGGCTAGGATTATATAGGCCCTAGGGCCAATAGCCTAGTACCTACGAATGAACCTATGAACATGCACTGCATGCATCTAATCAGTGTAAGTGAGCATATTTGTCTTGCAGTTGGCCGTATACTGAGAAGACGGGCTGATGTAATTAATGTTACTCATACACTCTCTCTCTCTTTAGTCTATATACACATACATGCACGTGTGTGTGTGTATATTATATATATATATATATATATATATATATATATATATATATATATATATATATATGGTTCCCCTTTATAATCTCGAAATACTGAAATCTTGAATTTCAGTATCTCGAGACCATAAAGTAGAATTTTTAAAATAGCAAAAGTGCATAATTGCGAATTTGAATATCTTGAATTTGCGGTTATGGCTTTATGCTACGTTACGTGCAATGTTTTGTGTGGATGGTGTCCAGTGTCATGTGTGGATTTAGGTGGAATTTAAGGTAAGTGAATGTTTTGTAACGGTTTTGGGTGGGAGTTTGAGTGAATATGAGTGTGCTTGTAGGTTATACGTGTGGGTTAGGGTAGGCAGGTGAAAGTAGGAGTGTGTAAGTGTTGGATGTGTTGGTGTTTGTATATGTGTGTGCATGTGTGTGTGTGTGTGTGTGTGTGTGTGTGTGTGTGTGTGTGTGCGCGAGGGACTGTAGAATGTCTGGGTGTAAGTTTACTTTTTCTGTTTGTGTGATCTCAGAGTTAGTATATTTGTAGTGTAGGTTTGTGGATGTGTGGTATGTTTTTGTGGTTTTTTTTTTGTTTGTTTTGTACTGTGGGTATTGTGTATTAGATTGCCCATACATGTCATGCAGAGTGCCTCTTTGGACCTCTTCAAGAGGAACCTTGACGATTGGATGGGAGAAAGAAAATTCACCCCAGGGATCACGTCAGTCGCCCTGCTAGACAGGGGTCCAGGAAAGTAAATAATGTGGGAAGAAATAGCCAGGGAATTGTTATGGCTAGGCTTGTATAGGCCCTAGGGCTGATAGCCTAGTACCAACCTATAAACCTATGTATGTATGATGTGGTGTATGCTGTGTGTTCAGGATTTCAAATGTCATGGTTTTGGGCTGTCGGTGTTTTGTGGATTCGCCTTTATGGTTTCAAGATACTGAAATTTGAGATTTCAGTATTTTGAGATTATAAAGGGGAACTATATATATATTTATATATATATATATATATATATATATGTATGTGTGTATATATGTATGTATGGGTCCATGTTGTTGCATCAAAGTTACAGAACTTCGGGCTGCGCATGATCAAGACCATATTATCGAACTTCAGTAACTTTGATGTTTTGTATGGGGATTGGTGTACTGTGGGGATAGGGGGTTTACTAACTTTAATGTTTTGTATGGGGATTGGTGTATTGTGGGGATAGGGGGTTTAGTAACTTTGATGTTTTGTATGGGGATTGGTGTACTGTGGGGATAGGGGGTTTAGTAACTTTGATGTTTTGTATGGGGATTGGTGTACTGTGGGGATAGGGAGTTTAGTAACTTTGGTGTACTGTGGGGATAGGGGGTTTAGTAACTTTGATGTTTTGTATGGGGATTGGTGTACTGTGGGGATAGGGGGTTTAGTAACTTTGATGTTTTGTATGGGGATTGGTGTACTGTGGGGATAGGGGGTTTAGTAACTGATGTTTTGTATGGGAATTGGTGTACTGTGGGGATAGGGGGTTTAGTAACTTTGATGTTTTGTATGGGGATTGGTGTACTGTGGGGATAGGGGGTTTAGTAACTTTGATGTTTTGTATGGCGATTGGTGTACTGTGGGGATGGGGAGTTAACTTTGGTGTACTGTGGGGATAGGGGGTTTAGTAACTTTGATGTTTTGTATGGGGATTGGTGTACTGTGGGGATAGGGGGTTTAGTAACTTTGATGTTTTGTATGGGGATTGGTGTACTGTGGGGATAGGGGTTTAGTAACTTTGATGTTTTGTATGGCGATTGGTGTACTTGAGGATACTGTGGGGATAGGGGGTTTAGTAACTTTGATGTTTTGTATGGGGGGTTGGTGTACTCTGGGCATAGGGGTTTAGTAACTTTGATGTTTTGTATGGGGATTGGTGTACTGTGGGGATAGGGGTTTAGTAACTTTGATGTTTTGTATGGGGATTGGTGTACTGTGGGGATAGGGGGTTTAGTAACTTTGATGTTTTGTATGGGGATTGGTGTACTGTGGGGATAGGGGGTTTAGTAACTTTGATGTTTTGTATGGGGATTGGTGTACTGTGGGGATAGGGGGTTTAGTAACTTTGATGTTTTGTATGGGGATTGGTGTACTGTGGGGATAGGGGGTTTAGTAACTGATGTTTTGTATGGGGATTGGTGTACTGTGGGGATAGGGGGTTTAGTAACTTTGATGTTTTGTATGGGGATTGGTGTACTGTGGGGATAGGGGTTTAGTAACTTTGATGTTTTGTATGGGGATTGGTGTACTGTGGGGATAGGGGTTTAGTAACTTTGATGTTTTGTATGGGGATTGGTGTACTGTGGGGATAGGGGTTTAGTAACT
>NC_056732.1:1874442124-1874482124 GCF_019279795.1 Protopterus annectens
GTTTAGGATTGGTGTACTGTGGGCATAGGGGGTTTAGAAACTTTGATGTTTTGTGTGGGGATTGGTGTACTGTGGGCATAGGGGTTTAGTAACTTTGATGTTTTGTATGGGGATTGGTGTACTGTCGGGATAGGGGGCTGAGTAACTTTGTTGTTTTGTATGGGGATTGGTGTACTGTGGGGATAGGGGGCTTAGTAACTTTGATGTTTTGTATGGGGATTGGTGTACTGTGGGGATAGGGGTTTAGTAACTTTGATGTTTTGTATGGGGATTGGTGTACTGTGGGGATAGGAGGTTTAGTAACTTTGATGTTTTGTATGGGGATTGGTGTATTGTTGGGATAGGGGGTTTAGTAACTTTGATGTTTTGTTTGGGGATTGGTGTACTATGGGGATAGGCAGTTTAGTAACTGATATTTTGTATGGGGATTGGTGTACTGTGGGGATAGGGGGTTTAGTAACTTTGATGTTTTGTATTGGGATTGGTGTACTCTGGGCATAGGGGGTTTAGTAACTTTGATGTTTTGTGTGGGGAGTGGTGTACTGTGGACATAGGGGGTTTAGTAACTTTGATGTTTTGTGTGGGGATTGGTGTACTGTGGGCATAGGGGTTTAGTAACTTTGATGTTTTGTGTGGGGATTGGTGTACTGTGGGCATAGGGGGTTTAGTAACTTTGATGTTTTGTGTGGGGATTGGTGTACTGTGGGCAGACGGGGTTTAGTAACTTTGATGTTTTGTGTGGGGATTGGTGTACTGTGGGCATAGGGGGTTTAGTAACTTTGATGTTTTGTATGGGGATTGGTGTACTGTGGGATAGGGGGTTTAGTAACTTTGATGTTTTATATGGGGATTGGTGTACTTTGGGGATAGGGGGTTTAGTAACTTTGTTTTGTATGGGGATTGGTGTACTGTGGCGATAGGGGGTTTAGTAACTTTGATGTTTTGTATGGGGATTGGTGTACTGTGGGGATAGGGGGTTTACCTTTTCCTCAGTATAATTAAATCTCTGAGTTGGCATGCATAATTAGCAAGGAGTGTGGAGGTGCAGCGGGGTTTGTCTTTTGAAAAAACATGGCATTTTTTTATCTTTTTTTTTTTTTTTTTAAGTTATGGAACTTCAATCATTTGGTCTCGACCCATATGTATTTCTAAATCCGTAACTTCAATGTAACAATGTTTGTGTGTGTGTGTGTGTGTGTGTGTGTGTGCATAGACTGTGTGTGTGTAAGAGTGTGTGAAGGTATATTAGGGGTATGGCTGCTTGCTCTTCTAGTTGGCAATGCTGGAAGGGCTTGCCCTCTGTAAAGAACACTTTAAATTTTTTCATCAGCTTGAGTCCTTGATGAGTTAAACTCAGCAAGCTAATTACTTTGAGTTATCAGTCGACAATTGATAGGTGAACCTCTGTTGGTACACACACACACACACACACACACACACACACACACACACACACACACACACACTATAATAAAGGAAGTTACAGGATGCCCTAGGTAGAAAGTATTCACTGTGAGATTCAGGTGATGTTAGCACCATTGTACTGTTTTGTGAATAGGTTGGTGATCCTGGATGTGTGTGTGTGCATGTGTTTGTGCGTGTGTGTGCGTGTCTATATTTGTCTCTGTGTATATGCCTGTGTGCGTATTTGTGTGTATTTGTGTCTGTGTATATGCCTGTGTGTGTGTGTGTGTGTGTGTGTGTGTGTGTGTGTGTGTATGTGTGTGTATTTGTGTTTGTGTGTGTATGCCAGTGTGTGTGTATGCCAGTGTGTGTGTGAGTGTGTGTGTATATATATATGCCTGTGTGTGTATGTGTATGTGTGTGTATTTGTGTCTATGTGTGTTTATGCCAGTGCGTGTGTGTGTGTGTATGCCAGTGTGTGTGTATGTGTGTGTATGTATATGCCTGTGTGTGTGTGTGTGTGTCTGTTTGTATGTATGTATGTATATATATATATATATATATATATATATATATATATATATATATATATATATATGCCTGTGTGTGTTTTTGTGTGTCTGTGTGTGTGTATATGTCTGTGTCTGTATGTGTGTGTGTGTGTATGTGTGTGTTTATGCCTTTGTGTGTGTGTGTATATGCCTGTGTATATTTGTGTGTGTGTGTGTGTGTGTAATACTACTTGTACTGTGTGAATGCAGTAGAGCTATGCTGCACATTCTAATTAGTTGGGCTCAGTTGGGACAGAGAGCAGAAGCATGCACTGCACAGGGCATTAAACTTAATCTGCGGCCCTTAGTAGTGGATTATCAGTTGTACAGAACCAGCTTGTTGGACTCTGATGATACCAGTTTAACTGGTGAAAGCGCTTAGTCTGTATGTTTATCGTTGGAATAAAAGGATTTCACTTTCGTGTATTGGTGTTCCTGCATCCTGAAATTGCTGTTGTGGATATCTGTCTTTTACATAGTTGTGGATCCTGGTTTTGGCTTCCTGTCATCTGGTTTTTGTTGTACACTATGTAAAGTCATAAGTCAAAGTGGCAGGGAATGTCGTATTATTTTTCTTAAAAAACTACACCCATAAAATATGGTAATGTTAGTATTTCTTCATTAAAAAACTGCTATAGCAAGAACATTCACGGTGATTAACAAATACTTTTAAATATCATCTTACCATGGCAGAACCTCTAACCTGTGCAGCTTTACACAAGTCCAACTGCCTCCCTCCAATTTCTCACTGACAGTCTGGTTTCACCCGCCTGTGTTACTGACCTTGTAACAAGTAACTGACATTTGTGCTTATGAGTGACTTTACATTGTTTGTGTCCCTTTCTTCTGTGTGTAATAACTTCAGATTGGGTTCATGTAAGTTTCATTTTATGTGGTCTGTCATATTAGCAAACACTGTGGCTCTGGCTACAGCTGTTTCTTCAGTGGCAAGGAATGGATAATTTTATATGTATTTGATATTAGGACATAGAGTCTTGTCATGCACTGCGTATTTAGTCTTGTAATGTGATGACAGTTACTGTGAAAGATGTCATTATGAGATGTGAATGTACATGAGTGTAGCCTTTATACTGCAAAACAAACAGGGAAGGCCATCCATTTTAACAATCCCTCCTTGTGCTCCCTCGGCACGTACAGATGGGCTGACTCCGTCTGTTATTTTTTTCTTTATTATAATCCTGACTTAAACCAATGATGACTCGTGCCTGTGATGTGAAGTTCTGGTAATTACTACCAAGTAACATTTCAGAACTCGTCTCTGAGCCATTGTTTAGTACCTGCCATCTGATATGACACGCATCTCTCATCTTCTTATTGTGTGTTGTATGTTATGCCATTCTATTCCCAGGGAAATAAAACCATCTATTTGTTACAAATGAGGTTTTACATGAAATTACAAACAGGCACCGCAGATTCCAGAATTCTGTCTGAACTAGTAAGGTGTTAACACTTTGCATAAAAAAAAAATTCAGTTTAAAATAAAAAAAAATGATTGATTATTTTTGATTAGTACTTTCCTTTTTTTAAAATGTCTCTATATGATATATGTGACTATACTTTTTCCTTTTAAATTTTCTATGTAAATACATGTGATTTTATGTTAATGTCGTTTCTGTTACTTGTTTTATCCCATCTAACATCTTTAGCATTTAGTAGTGAACACTTAAAATACAATTACAGCATCTGCTTGCAAGGCATTTTCTAAACTACAGCTTTTCAAGCTGGTTATGTTATGAGTTTAATATAAACTGTTGAGCAACACGTATGAGATAGCAAGGCTGTTGTGGTAAGCCTTTGGACTTGGTTAATGTCACTGATATTACATTCTCCATAAATTCATATTTCCTGTTATTTTGTGCTTCCTGTCATAAGCTTAACTTTTCTGTTCTTTTAGTGGTTATAATCGTATTCTTTGATAATCTGCTAAGTAGGATTACCACTTATCCCTTCTAACGCAGGACAGTCTCTGAAAATCTGCAAATATTTTGAAATTTTAGGAGAAAACATATTTACTAACTTTAATGGTTACATAAAACAGTTATTTTGTATCTGAAGCACATACGAGACAACAGAAACAAGTCAAATTTTATAAAAGTGAGCTTCTATTTTGGCTACAAAGTGTAGTCTAGTCCTTTTCAGTGGTTACAGGTAGGGTTTGCCCTGCAAAACCACACATTTCCATGAAAAATTCCCACTTTGAGTATCTTAAAATGTGGTGACCCTAATAATAAGTTGTATTCAGAATGGGGAGGAAAGACATTTACTCTTGCTGATAAAAGAATCAGTACAGTGGTTAGTGGTTCTATATATTTTATTGGTTGAAAAGAAAGCAGTTTAACAATAACGTGCACTATTACACAATTGTGATCACTGTTGTATCACATTAGTTATGTAGTCGCACCGCAAAATTATACGTTCATAGGTAGGTACTAGGCTATAGGCCCAAGGGCCTACGTAAGCCTAGCCAACAAGGTTCCCTGGCTTACGCCACCCAAGAAAGTTATTTTCCTGTGCCACTGTTGAGCAAAGACACAGAAGTGATCCCCGGGGTGTATTTCCTATTTCCCATCCACTCATCAAGATTTTTCTTGAAGAGTGCTAATGAAAAACTTTGCTTGACATAGATGGGAAGCCTGTTCCAGAGTATGGGAAGTCTCTGGGATAGAAATCTATCCCTCCAGCATGTCCTGTTTATTGTGGTGACAAGGTTTAGGTCCCTAGAGCGTGTAGCTCGGAGGGATTGGGATTTCTTTAGGTGTAGCATGTCCAACAGCTCTGGGTTTGACACAGCTTTATATGTTAGGCAGAGATCACCTCAGAGTAGGCGATATGCTACGGAGTAAAGCTGGAATTTTTTTGAGACGGTCAGTGTAGGGCATTTGTTTGAGTCCAGTAATCCTCTTTGTGAGGTACTTCTGTGGCCTTTCCAGCTGCTGCAGATGTCTTGTGAGGTACATTCCAAAAGGGGCATTGTACTCTATAATGGGTCTAATGACTGTCGAGTAGAGGGGAACGATGACCTCTTTTTTCCTGGATGAGAACCCTTTTATGATGAGGTGTGCCACGTAGAAGGACTTCCTGACTACTGTGGCAATATGACTATCAAAGGAGAGACTACTGTCCACCTGGGTCCAAAGGTCTCTTATCACACATTCGGTGTTAAGTAGATTGCTGCCTATGTGGTAGTTCATGGGTACACAGTTTTTACCAAAGGGGATGACACTGCACTTTTTGGCATTGAGCTTGAGGCCATGGCTCTGACACCAGGCATCTGTCTCAGAGAGGCCCTTCTGTAAGATGTTCACATCATTTGGGGATTTGACTATGGCTCCTAGTTTGCAGTCATCTGCAAACTTTGTTAGCCAGAGGCCTTCTGTGTTAGCCTATACTTCAGAGAAGTAGATACCAAACAGGAGTGGTCTCAGGATGGAACCCTGTGGTACTCCACTTGTCACTGGTTTGAGGTCAGATTTGGAATTTGCAACTTTTACAGTGTGGATTCTGTCAGTGAGCCAGTTGACAACCCATCTTGTGACGTAGGGATTTATGCGTAGTTTATTGAGTTTAGCTATAATTCCAGAATGGGGGATGGTGTCGAAAGCATTGGCGAGGTCAAGATAGGCTGTGTGAACCACCTTACCCTCATCTACAGCTTTGGTGACTGCCTCAAAGAAGTCGATCAGGTTCGGGAGGCATGATCTGCCTTTCACAAACCCGAACTGGGTGGGATCCAGAGTTTGTGCAGATAAGTGCAGATATGTACAGCAAATTTGTACATATGTAAATATGTGTAAATATGTTGTAAGTAAGAGTATTTTATTACTTTTTTATTAATTTTTAAACAGGTTGGTCCTGATAGCCTCTTTTGATGGGAGACTTGAAATGGCATTTATACTGCTAGGGAACATTTGGCCCGGGTTTCGGGAACTTTCCCTATTTAATAGATAAATTGCCAGTAAAAGGAAATATGCCATAGTACAAAAAAAGTGACAGAATATGTTTGCACTGTCAAGAAGAAGAAACTATGCAGCATGTGTTTTGAAATGTAAAATAGTAAAAAAAGTTATGGGGAAACTATGTAAAGAAGATTTTTTTGAAGATATAAAATTAGTGGATAAAATAAACAATGATATGATTAAATACAGATATTATAAGAACAGAAGTAAAGAATATTTAAAAAATAGAAGTTATTTTATATCATATGGGTTATATGGAATGAAAAACAAATGAAATTATGTTTAATGGTAAATGGATTTTAGCAACAATATTAAATAAAATCAGATGGTGGTTATGGAAAAAGGAATAGCGGGTCTAACAGGGATGAAAATGTAGCATGATTGTAAAGCAAATTAAGAATATGTGTACAGCAAATTTGTACACATGTAAGTATTTGTAAATATGTTGTAAGTAAGAGTATTTTTGTATATAAATAAACGACCCCTATTCTTTTTGATAAAGGGTATGACATGGGGATTTTACATTCACTTGAGCTACCACTAACTCAAGCAGGTGGGGCCTTGGTTTAACAGCTCATACAAAGAATGATGCACTCAGGAGTGCTTCACTCCTGTTATGTTGCACTACAATGTCAGCAATCGATCTACATGGTGTGGGAATAAAACCCACAGCCTTCTGCACCAAAGACGACTGTGATACCTGTTGCACCAGTGACACTGATAAAGCACTGTTTGTGTTTTGTCTTGGGCCTGTCTACTTATAAAGGACTAGCTAAAATAATTATTAATTTGAACTAATCAGGAGTGTTTTGTAGGGGTATGATCTCCTGGCAGCCTAGTTAAACACTGTCTTTTTAAAAATGTTTCATATTTGACACTAAATTGACAATACAGGCAGTTAGAAAATGTGGATGTCCAATTTATGTTGCCTTTATTCCAGGATATTATTCTTTTTTGAGTGCTCAGAATAAAGTGAGACCACGTTATAATGAAGTGCTAATTTCATGGTGGTGGGTATTGCTTTCATCAGCAGCACCTCACCTTGTTCACAGTTGTAACAGTCACAGCTTATCTCATTCCCCAGATTGTATTGACAGGACAAGTAACCATACATTTTAATAAAGATGCTTTGTTTGCAATGCAGTCATTATTCTACATCCGTCACATTAAAATAGCAGCAACTGGGTACAATCAGGCTTGCAGGATTAGTCATATGAAATCAGAAAAAAGATGCCGGATGCATTTGTACTTTTACATAGTAAAATATTTTTTTTGAAGTGAAGATTTTCTTTAATCAAGTCAAATTAATGTGCAACTGATTTCTCAGAGGAAATGTTTGCCTATTGACAATAGCAGTTTCCTTTAGGCCCAGGATGTTTAATAGTAATTTGAAGTTCCTGGTGTTTTGTGTACGTACATTCATAACCGGAGGATGGTGACAGGCAGATAGACACCAATTTCAAGACAGCTACATGAGTTTACTGAGTGTTTGGAGTTAACAGTAGAAATTTTGGAACATCATGGGAAAATAAAGTTAAGTCTCAGGTGTGATTCTAACATAGGTCACCTCAGGTAGAATAAAGTTTTGCAGTCTTCATGTTTTACATTGCACACTGTAAGTACCGAGTTCATGTAATTCCACAGGTCTCTGCCTTCAGACTCTGGGGCAAGTCAAAAAATAATAATGGACAGTTTTTAAAATATTAATAACGGTACCTTCAGAAGTTGACCGAATAAAAGAATATGAATTAACATACTTTTTCTGAAACAAAAGGAGTTTATAACATATTATCATCGTGATTTATTCAGTGTAATCTATAACTTTTTCTTCAAAAATTAATAGTTTTAAGAGGGATTAGGATGGACAGAGAAAAAATTTTGAGCCCAAACCTGGGGCATTCCTAAACATCCAGTACATTTGAGAAGTTATATCATACATACTGTTAACTCCTGAGAAGGAATAACAAATGGTATTCCAACAAATATATTCAGCTTTTATTAAACAATAAAATAACAATGATTTATTAAAGATTAGCAGCCTTTTATGGATTCTGGCGATAATGTGATACTGAGATCCAGGATCTAGGTCCAGAAGAAGAGAACGTTTTATCCCCAGGGCTGAATTTAGAGGAAATGGGTTACAGAAAGGTTGAGTAAAGGATAGTGGGCTATGTCAGGGGCACCACTTAGAAACAGTAACCTGTAGTAAATGGAATGAGTAAAGGATAGTGGGCTATGTCAGGGGCACTACTTAGAAACAGTAACCTGTAGTAAATGGAATGAGTAAAGGATAGTGGGCTATGTCAGGGGCACCACTTAGAAACAGTAACCTGTAGTAAATGGAATGAGTAAAGGATAGTGGGCTGTGTCAGGGGCACTACTTAGAAACAGTAACCTGTAGTAAATGGAATGAGTAAAGGATAGTGGGCTATGTCAGGGGCACCACTTAGAAACAGTAACCTGTAGTAAATGGAATGAGTAAAGGATAGTGGGCTATGTCAGGGGCACCACTTAGAAACAGTAACCTGTAGTAAATGGAATGAGTAAAGGATAGTGGGTATGTCAGGGGCACCACTTAGAAACAGTAACCTGTAGTAAATGGAATGAGTAAATGATAGTGGGCTATGTCAGGGGCACCACTTAGAAACAGTAACCTGTAGTAAATGGAATGAGTAAAGGATAGTGGGTATGTCAGGGGCACTACTTAGAAACAGTAACCTGTAGTAAATGGAATGAGTTAAGGATAGTGGGTATGTCAGGGGCACTACTTAGAAACAGTAACCTGTAGTAAATGGAATGAGTAAAGGATAGTGGGCTATGTCAGGGGCACTACTTAGAAACAGTAACCTGTAGTAAATGGAATGAGTAAAGGATAGTGGGCTATGTCAGGGGCACCACTTAGAAACAGTAACCTGTAGTAAATGGAATGAGTAAAGGATAGTGGGCTATGTCAGGGGCACTACTTAGAAACAGTAACCTGTAGTAAATGGAATGAGTTAAGGATAGTGGGCTGTGTCAGGGGCACCACTTAGAAACAGTAACCTGTAGTAAATGGAATGAGTAAAGGATAGTGAGCTGTGTCAGCGGCACTACTTAGAAACAGTAACCTGTAGTAAATGGAATGAGTAAAGGATAGTGGGCTATGTCAGGGGCACCACTTAGAAACAGTAACCTGTAGTAAATGGAATGAGTTAAGGATAGTGGGCTGTGTCAGGGGCACTACTTAGAAACAGTAACCTGTAGTAAATGGAATGAGTAAAGGATAGTGGGCTATGTCAGGGGCACCACTTAGAAACAGTAACCTGTAGTAAATGGAATGAGTAAAGGATAGTGGGCTATGTCAGGGGCACCACTTAGAAACAGTAACCTGTAGTAAATGGAATGAGTAAAATTGTTAAAACTGACTGACTTGTAAATAAAGTGTTTTATTGCAGCACAGTGGTATTCATATTGTTGTACTGAAAAAGCTACACCCTCTGCTTCACTGCTATTTGGATCTATTCGTTGTTACCAAATGAAATGGGGAGGTGACACTGAGTCCATTTAAGACAATGACATGATTTTAATGCCTCATTACCTTAAAATGCAACAAAAGATTATTTAAATATTGAAGGAACATTTCTTTTGTGAATGGTGATTGTAGTGGGAATGGCCGATTACTGTAGTACATAAACTAGACATTGTTTTGGGCTGTTTGGATGCCATTACTAAGGAGTGGGTATGCAGATAAAACCCACAGTGTGAAAGTAGCTGAGTCCAAGTCAGACTGGTGACCAGTCATGAGTGGAGTCCCACAGAGTTTCGTCCTGGACCCTCTCCTGTTTAGAATCTACTTCTCTGAAGTCCAGGCCAACACAAAGGGACTCTGGCTGACAAAGTTTGCAGATGATTGCAAGTTGGGAGCTATTAACATCCTACAGAAAGGCCTCACTGAGACCAACGACCGCTGTCAGAACCATGGCCTTAAGCTCAATGCCAAACAATGTGCCATCATCCCCCTTGGGAAAAATCCGGTTCCCTTGAATTACCACATTGATGGTAGTCCACTGAACACAGAAGGTGTTATAAGAGATCTGAGAACACAGGTTGACAGCAACCTCACTTTTGACCACCACATTGCCACTGTGGTCAGAAAGTCCTTCTATGTGACACATCTCATTATTAAGGATTTTATATCCAGGAAGAAAGAGGTCATTGTCTCCCTCTACTCTTCCCTCATTAGGATAATCATAGAGTACAATGCCCTATTTGGCATGTACCTCACTAGACACCTGCAACAACTGGAGAGACTGCAAAAGTACCTCACAAAGAGGATCCTAGGCCTTAAACACTTGTCCTATATGGACAGACTCAAAAACCTCCAACTATTCTCTGTCTCATATCGCCTACTTAGAGGCATCTCTGCTTGACTTACAAAGCCATGTCTGACCCAGCTCTATTAGAAATGCTACATCTAAAGAAATCCCAATCCCTCCACACCACACGCTCCAGAGATCTCAAACTCATTACCACAATCAACAGAACATGCTGGAGGGACAGGTTCATAACCCAGAGCCTGCCCATGTTATGGAATAGACTTCCCATTCATGTCAAGCAGAGCACCTCACTGGACCTCTTCAAGAGAAATCTTGATGAGTGGATGGGAAATAGAAAATTCACCCCGGGGATCAGTCCAGTGGCTCAACTTGACAGAAGGGACCAGTCCAGTGGCTCAACTTGACAGAGGCACTAGGAACTAAGGTCAGGCGGCATGATGCCAGGGTAATCCTATGGGCTAGGCTTGTAAAGGCTCCAGGGCCATTAGCTTAGTACACACACCTATAAAGCTATGAACCTATGAATTTGTGCACAGGGTTATGTGGAGATTAAGGTGGTTAATGCAGAGATGGCAAATCAGCTGAGGAACCAGACTGAATGCTGAGGGAGGAAGAATAACCTTTACAACCAAGTTTTCAGTTTGTGGTTCAAGTAGGATGATTTATACTACAGGAGTCAAGTCTGACAATGTCAACAGAGCAGAAGAAAGTAATGCACTTACATGATTTAACACTTTCAAAGCCATTTCTCAGGCTGTCAGACCATTTAGGAACAGAGACTTCTCCCAGTTACAGGTATGCCTCCTCAATCTCCTACCCAGCTGTCAAGTTTTAACTTAAAAACATCGCTATACTTGCCTGTACTTCTAATGGGAATTTGTTACATAGCCTAGATATGATTTGAGGCATACATATCGATTTCTGATGTCAAATTGAATGGGAGGTGCAACAGTTGGCATTTCTAGGTTTTATGGTTAGAATAAATTTATAGACTTCATAATTGAAAGCATAATAACCCTGGCAGAGCTTGCATCAGAGAAGGCACTGGTTAATACTGTATAATCCAAGAAATTTTAGGCTATCAGCAGATGATATAAATTTATGCTGAAATGATTCCAGAAATTTACTCGAGTATGGTTATACACACACAAAATTAAACTGTAGTTTTAGAAAGTTTGGTCAGTTTATTGGATCTGTTCTTCCCAGAAATTAAATGAGTGTTACTTTTAAGGACTTATTCTTCATATTTTGTGCATACTCTTTAAAAGAAAAATTGTCATAAATTATAACTGTAAGAGCCTTCATGTGTTTAACTTGTTCTAAATATAAATTGTCCAGAATCACAGAATAAGACCATCAGGGTTGTTTTCATGGGTTTGCCCCAGTGGTAGTATTGTCAGACATGTCTTAAAACCTTTAGATCCTCTCAGGAAAAAGGATTCACTTAGAGGCCAAATTATCAATGCATAGCAGTTGTGATAGGCCCAGATTGTGTACCTCTGGGGTACAATAGAGGCTACCTGCCTTCTTAACAGCTCTGTGAGTTTTCCTCTCAAGTCGTTTTGGTTTTAGAATAGATGGATGTTTTCAGTCCTGGGCCCCAATAAATTCGACAAGCACATTCACTACATCATTGTCTGAATAGTGACCATCTAGGTGGTCTTCCCAGTGCTATCTAGTATACCTGGATGGTTTCTAATGGCTTGATAGACTATTTTTCACACAGAAGAGTCCAGAATATGCACAGGAGGCCTCTTCCTTTCTCTCTGTGTGGCTACCATTCTAAATTTAAAAAGTATTACTATTTGTGTCCCTTCTGCATCTGATTATTTAACAAGGTGTTGTCCATAGTGACAGAGGCCTAAGAAAAGAAGGAACTGCACATGTTCACGTGATTGTATGATTGGATCCTGGATGACCCGTTGACACACTTCTTGACTGTGTCCTTGGAGTAGATGCCCTCATGGCACCAGTACCTTAGGGTGTCATTAATCTGGGAAAAGTCTTTTTTGATCCCATCTGAGAAAATTAACTTTACTAGAGTAGAGGCAGGCATCCTGTAGTATCAGTTTTTCCTACCCATGGACAAGGCCAAGGAGGTTGTGGCACTGGCAGGCTGGGTGAGGTTGCAGTCTAGTGCCCAGAATAAGATATTTGTAGCTTTGTCTGATGTGATCTTCATGAGTTTTTTTATACTTGAAGATAGTGCGGGTGGGGGAGAGTTGAAACGTACTGTGAGACGTCAGTAGCTGTAGAGTCTCTGCATGCTAGCAGAACTTCTCTTTGTGTCAGGCTTGGTTGTTGGGCTCTGAAATGGTTGACACTTTTAAGGTGGACATCCTGTTGCTACAGCTGAACCAGCTGAAGGTTTTGAAGATGCATACTTCATTGATAAGGTAGATTGCTCGTCCTGGCTCTTCCACTAAGTGTTGTTGCCCCCCAGGAGAGGGACCACTAAATCAAAGAGTTGGAGATAGCTTTCTGCCACTGGAGGCGTTGGAGGTGAGGCAGCTTGTTCCTTCATGATCTGATCTGATGACCAAATCATCATGTTGGATTTGTAGAAACATGAGAACAAATTGTTCTTACCTGCCTTGTGGCCAGATCATCATGCTGGATTTGTAGAAACATGAGAACAAATTGTTCTTACCTGCCTTGTGGCCAGATCATCATGCTGGATTTGTAGAAACATGAGAACAAATTGTTCTTACCTGCCTTGTGGCCAGATCATCATGCTGGATTTGTAGAAACAAGAGAACAAATTGTTCTTACCTGCCTTGTGGCCAGATCATCATGTTGCATCTATAGAAACACCAGAACAAATTGTTCTTACCTCCTTTGCAGAGCAGCAGTGTGAGTCGGTCAGTGAGACAAATGCAAGGCATCATTTTTTCTACAGTTTGTATTCTGTGTGATGTGAATATGCAGGTGGGTTTTCTGATCATGACCTTTAGTCCTGTCTGGGGGCTAAAGATATGATGACCTGTTTAGTTTGGATCATACAAACGTGAGTCACTGAAGAGATGATTTTGTTAGTTGTCTCACCTTCCTCTTCTGCATAAAACAGGACAAGAGGGGACCGGCTATAGGACATTGTCCACTCTGTGGTGGCAAAACTTCTTGTAGACCTTCCTACCATTCCCATTACTAATACACATAATCATACAATTCAGGAAGAAAGGCTAAAACTTAATCCTAGTATCCTTTTGGTGACTGATATGAGTATGCTTTTCTGCTCTTAGTCTCCCAGCAGTAGAGGAAATCCTACTAGTTCAAGTCAGGGCCGTCCCCTCAGGTTATGGTGAAACCAGCTGTGCCTTGGGGCCATGCTCCTGCTTTATAACCTTTAATCCCATCAGCAGTCACAGCTGAGGTGCTACAGTGTCTGAAGTAAGCAGTAACCCTTCACCCTGGCAAGCATAGTCTGCAGAGTGGAAGAGATGTTCTTTCTTTGGAGGTGAGATGTATGTTGTGTGTCTCTGGGCTGTCAGTTTACAGGTTCTTATAATATATTTCTGTCATCTTTATGACTGAGTATCAAACACACAAACCAGCAAAATTCAGTCCAAAAAACACAAATTTAACACCAGCACCTTACTTTCTTTATTCAGCAACAATGATCTGGCACCTCGGCAGTTTGCCTTCAAGGATCACAGTATAACAAATTCAGCTGACTTTTATATTGTAACAAACAGCCTCTTAACATGATCCAATAATTCAATTAAATAGTTTTAAATAACAATTAATATATACAACACATATACACTCTTACAAAAAAATATATAAAGTTAATAAATATTATAAAACCAAACAATTATGCAAATTCACAAATATTTTCACAGTCTATCCATATACAATTTTATATAAATATAAATAGCAGAAACATTTAACCATTTAATTTCCTATTTTCTGATTTAAGCCATAAGGCAACAAAGTTTGAAATTTAAATATCATTCTGGTTTCCATGTAAATCAATTTACTAATATAATCGCCCCCTCTAAAAGGGTTTTGCAAGTGCACAAAAAATTAATCCACAATCCGAGCCCCATGCATTTCATGAAAGTGATTTGCTATAGGACTAAATTCATTATAGTTCCTTATATCTCTAAGATGTTCAAGAACCCAAATTCTAACCATATGTTTGGTTTGCCCTATATACCATCTTGTATTAGGGCAAGTGCATCCCAGAATATACACCACCCCTGTTGACCTGCAGTTAAAGTAGTATCTAGAGTTAAACAATTTCCCATTAATCATTGAACCTGACAAGTTTCTCACTCTATTGCATATACTGCAATGGCCACAAGGGAATGTTCCCAAAGGTAAGTCAGTATTGGGCCCCACAACAAAAGTGTGATTCAACAATTCCTTTAAATTTTTTCCTTTGCTGAATGAAAATGTGACCTGTATGGGGAACAGATGACCTATATTTTCATCCTCAGAAATAATATGCCAAAATCTCCTTATAATATTTACTAAAGTATCAGAAAAAGGAGAAAACTTTGTAACATAATAGAACTTTTTACTACATCAGTACAACTAGATGAGTTTGTACTCCTAAATCCATTACTGTTATTACTAACTGGCATTCTTTGTGCTTTTGACATAACACCCCTAAGCACAGCTTGCTTACATCTTAACAGTTTTCCCTCGTTATACCCTGTCTCTGTTAATCTCCTCTCCACATTGTTCAATTCAACCACTGTCTGATTTTCATCACTGGTATGAATGACAATTCTCTTAAAGTCACCATAGGGTAATGAGTCCAATAAGTGCTCTGGGCGCATGCTTGTTGCATATAAGAACACATTAACTGAGGTTTGTTTCATGTATGCTTTAAAGCCTATAGCTTCACCATTCCCATGCAATGTCACTTCCAAAAAATTAATGGCCTCCCTACTTAACTCATAAGAAAAGGCCAAACCATGTTCATTACAGTTTAGGGTCTCAAAAAAATAAAAAAAAAGTCACAAATATCACTCTTACAGATAAATATAAGGTCATCAATGAACCACTTATAGAACAAAACATTGTTCTTATAAAATGTGGTTGGATATATAAATGTTTTCTCAAAAAATCCCATGTATATTATAGCATATGAGGGCACATAAGAGGCCCCCATTGTTTTACCCTTTAACTGTAAGAAAAATTTATCTTTGAAAGAAAAATAGTTGTGGGTTAAACTGAACTCCAATAAACTGATCAAGAAAGTTGTTTTGGGACCATCACCCACCATGTCCATAATAGCTTCTGAACCCCATCTAAGTTTTATGTTGGTATATAATGATTTCACATCGATGGTAACCCAGTAATAATCAATCTCCTCGTCATTTAATTTTAGCCAACTCATTCAACAAATCTTGTGTATTTAAAATATGTACAGGAACCTTAACACAAGTATTTTTTCAAATGGAAATTAAGGAAACTGCCAATACTACTTAAGTAGGAACCCAATCCTGAAATAATAGGCCTTCCAGGTGGCTTACTCAAACGTTTATGAACCTTTGGTAAAGCATATGTAATAGGGGTTATTGGTTTCTTAATATATAACTTATTAACATCCCTTTTGTCAAAAAAACCCAAACGCTCACCCCTTTCCAGTAATGCCAAAAGTTCTTCATTATAACCTGTTACATGGTTCCCAGATAAACATTTCTATTCATCTTTACACTTCAGTATGTCGGCTATCATTTCACAATATATTTGTTTATCCAAAATCACCCACTTTCCACCTTTATCTGCACATTTAAATATAAACTCAGTTTTTAACTGTTTTAAGCTTTGCAGAGCTAGCCACTCATTTTTATTTAAATTGTATGACTTTTTTTGTTTCAAAAACTTACTAAAAGCAATAGAAATTTCCTTATACACAATTTTTTGAAATAATACAATGGCAGGTACATTTATCATTCCACTGACAAATTAGGTAGCTTTAATTTGCCAGACCCTGTAGTACAGCAATAACTCTCTATACCAACATCATTATCCATGGGTTCATCTTTATGATTTAGGTTGCAGTTGCTCCATAGTCATGGCACATGTATCAGTTGTATCTGCTCAACAGGACATTGTGAGGGACAGAACTGTGGCCCAGGACTAATGGATTAATCACTTCCTTAAATGAGTTATGTATCCCCAGGAATCCAACTTTTTCTTGTGAGGTGAACTTTTTAATCAAGTCTTTGCTTCACAGTGGCCTAACATGCTACCATGAAGCCAGGGACCTGATACTGAGCTTTTCTCATACATTATCACCCTGTTGGAGAATGGCAGTTCTCCAATAAGGTATTGCCTCTGCAAACTGTCCATTATTTTGAAGTACTTTACATACTAGCTATCTCTTGAGTGGTAGAAGAAATTACTTAATTTCTTTCCAATTGGTAAAAGAGACCCTTTGTGGAAAAAATCAGTTGTGCTGCTCAGATGTGTCCATGTATGATGCAGATTACGTGTGTGTGTGTGTGTGTGTGTGTACTTGTGTGAGCCTGAAGATGCAGACGGCGTGGTTTGTGGCTCACCATAAATCAGTGCTTGTTTAAAAGGGAAGAAAAGAACTCAACAATATTTCAGACATTCTAGATTAACACTTAATGGGAAAATAAATCCGAATAAATTGAAATGTGCAAAGATTAAATCCTAAAGGAAAACAAAGTCATAACTTAGCAGTCTTTCATACCATGGAATCTGTGTGGTCTGTACATTTTGCGTAAGATATATAACCTAGAGGTTTATGATCAGAACATTGATTATCTGTCCTTTGAAGAGACATTATACCAAGGTCTCATCTGTCTGACATAGTGGCAGCTCAGGTGGATGTAGATGACCCATGGCACTTATCGAAAAAGAGTATAAGAAATTCCCTGATCTAATTTCCTGTCCTTAGTATGAATATTATGCTGGATTTTCCCTGAAAGGTGGCCATTGGCCTAGTGGGACTAACCCAGTGAACAAAATGCAAATTATTAATAAATAACCATTTTAGTGTATGAAGAAGCATGATTATATTCCTAAAACAAGAAAAAGACAAGCTTGTTAAGCACTTTTCTGGTGTTACAAAGATGCTTAACAAGGTTTTAGTAAGTGCTCGGGCACTGATAAGTAACAACAGTCAGCAAAGAACTCTGGCAGAAGATAAAACAGCTTTAAACCGAGGCTATTTTATCAGATGTCTGACTATAATATTGTGTAAGACATGGGGAGTTTTAGTTACTACACATTGCTCTTATTTTAAAAAGGTGTGGTAGTGTAAACTGTCTTAACAAGTTTAATGTAACAAACCTTGTACTGACATACAAATGGCATGTAGAGGAAAAGTGAACCCCTGACCAGTGAACAGCTTTTAAAGGTGCCATATATTACACTGTTCTATACTTTTCTTTTCAATTGCTGCTTGCGTGGCTATAAAAAGTACATTAAACCTTCTATCTGTGGTGAGTGCCTTGTGCAGGTCGCAACAAAAGTTGATAATAATACAGTAACCACATCGCCATTACCAGTAACCACATCACCATTAACAATCAAGGTACTTGTGTATTAACAATCAAGGTACTTGCATATTAACAATCAAGGTACTTGTGTATTACCTTGTTATAAGAAGGTTATTTTTCCTTGCTTTCAGAGTGTAATCACTACACTCCTTGTACGATAACATCAGTAAAATGTCCTGGTGATAGTGTTGTGTTGTGAAAATGGTAGCAACTGCCAAGGCAACAAGGTTATAGCTTAGAATGTGTTGATGCATCTAAATAGGGAATGTGTGAATAAAACAGCCTTATAATCCTAACAAGAGCATTAAAAAGACATCTTCTTATGAGCAGCTACTCTTTTACACAGGATATTGGTGGAAAATGCATGGTCTTCTGCTTTGCCTCACACCTTGCTGAGGCGCGCACAGCCTTCTGCTTTGCCTCACACCTTGGTAAGCCACATACAACCTTCTGCTTTGCCTCACACCTTGGTAAGGCACATACAGCCTTCTGCTTTGCCTGATACCAGACATGGTTTCACTGCACAGATACTGCGAGTGTCCTGCAATACCTAAACTCTGCATGCTATCATGGCATGAGTTGTAAGAGCTTTGGCTGTTCTTCCTGAGAAGCTGTATAAAAATGGAATGTACAACAAGGTCTTTATAAAAATGGAATGAACAACGAGGTCTTTAACTGTTGTGCACAACGTGTTTTTAAATAGATACTCTGTCTTACTTTGCAACTTATCTTCATGAATTCCACACTATCATGAATGAATGAGCAACAGAATATTCTGGAAACTGAATGAAGCTATCGAGTTAATTTAAGCTGCACTTACAAATGGAAAATTCTCAGGTTACTTTTTTTTGTATTTGTATAAATCATTAGTGGAGAAATCTGAATATCAAAAATTAATAAACAGAATATTGTTTAATGGAATGTGTCCATCTCTTTCTCACACACACACACACACACACACACACACACACACACACACACACACACACACACACACACACACACACACACACAGTGATTCTGTAGTAATGTACCCAGATTGGAGTTTTATGTGTTTGCATATGTTATTTATATACTTCATATGAAGTGTTTTCTACTTTAACACTTGAGGGTGGAATGTACTGGAAATGAGACACAGTCACTAAAATTTAGTAATACAGAAATATTGGTGGTGTTGTCACCACCTTGTTTCCTTTTGTGATTGTATTGCAAAGTAAGCATTATTTTATACAAACTATGTTCCCTAAAAACAACATAGAAACTGGAAGTGGTTAATTCTGAATTAGCTGTATTTTAAGGTTATTTTTGGTTCCTCTGGCTTTGCTGTCCATTTAGACTCCTGACTAGGGAGACAGACTTATGGTTATTAAAAATAAATTTGTATTTTTCCAAGTGGAAGTTCTTGGAATTATACTTGTGATTAACTATATTTATCAGTTACTGTGATTATGTTACTATTTTAGCCTGTCTGTCTAGAAGCAAAATTAAACCAGATTCTAAGTAAACAATATGGAATAAAGCAAAGTGACAGTTTTACAAGAAGCAAATATTGGACAGAATGCAAGATCTGATGCCGAGGACCCTCCCCCCCATGATGAAACCTTTGTTGGTAACTCTTCTCCCCCTTCAGAATTTCACACTTTTTCCTGTAAAATCCGACATACATCTAAGTCCTATGTCTGCCCGCGTGTACCAGGTAAACCATAAAGGTAATACATACAGTCCTGTTTCATTTACACTGTTCTGATCTCATTCCTTGTTCATGCCGTTTGCTAGATTTGGGGTGGGTATCTTTAAGTACTAATGAGCTAGGTTTACTGAGCAGCATATCAGTTGAATAGAGATCTCATGGAAGTTATACCACTTAGTAACTAGGCACACAGACCACAAAACCATTCTCAAATGCCCTAAAGCGGTGTTTGGTTAAGTGACTCACTCAAAGTCATGCACCAGGGACAGGACACGGATCATATCCTTAATCCTGTGGGCTAACTGCCAGACTTTAAAAAAAGAATGTACAAAAAATATAATTTTAACTTGTGCTGCACCCATGCTAAAGAAGGGGGGGGGGGGTGGATGATGACAGGGAAATGAAACAATAAAGAACAGTAGTGAAAAAAATAAAATAGCAGTCTTAAATTCCATTTGTGCATCAATAGACAGTCTAATGCATGTAGCACATGAAAAAAAACAAGTTAATACTTTCTAGCATGCTGGAAAGAGAAACTAGCAAATTTCTGAAAGCAATGAATTGTAATAACTTCACTAGCAGGGTAATTAACAGTAGCAAAACTACATCCAGCGAACACACATGTATATGTTTTTATATATATATATATATATATATATATATATGTATATATGTATATATATATATATATATATATATATATATATATATATGTATATATATATATATATATATATGGTTTACTATTGAAATGTCGATCCCAACATGTGCGACTCGCCTTGCACCTAACGCTGAACTGCGATCGCCACTACACTGACTCCCAGATGTGCGAATGGCAAAACCTCGCCTATCCGACCCATGGTAGCATGGGTGTGGAGGTGTTGCACGGCCGGTAATGTCGATTGTTTGGCGGTTTTCGGTTCCCTCGAACAGTTTTCGCAGTTTCGTTCGCAAACATGTCGATGAGGTCGCTCGAAGTGCATTCACATTCAATAGTAAACCTATATATATATATATATATATATATATATATATATATACATACACACATATATATATATATATATATATATATATATATATATATATATATATATATATATATATATATATATATGACTGGTTTAACATTTAAAATTTTGAGGGAAGGTTCAACGACCATGGGATGTCGAATAAAGATTGCTGACCCGTGTTGCCGAACCTTCAGTTGTGTGAATCTCGGTTCAGTCAATCTTGTCACTAAAGATCATGATACAGTGGGGATCAGGAAATTTACCCTTTTCCCCACTGTAGTGCAATCTTGGAGTTGGAATATATAATGTACAGGAGATGTGGGGGTTGCAAAATCATCACGTCATGTGGTGTGCAGTGTCAGACTGCACACCATGGATGTCGAGAAAGGTGAAATTTGCAACATTCTGACCTTCTCGACTTTCCATGTTCAACGTTTTAGTCACTATTTCAGGTGGGTCTATCTTTTGAGTGTTGACTATTTGATAGTAAACCTATATATATATATATATATATATATATATATATATATATATATACAGAGAGAGAGAGCGAGAGAGGGACAGCACTATATAAGGTCAAATTTGCTTTTAGTTTACATCTGCTTACTCGACACAATTTCATTGACTAAGCAGATGGAGATCAGGAGTGTAAAACTACACAATTCCTGGGGTTGGGGAATGTGCTATTTCCCTGATATTGTGTGATCTTGGAGTCTGTATGTATAATTAGCATGGGGTGCACCAGGGATTGCCCCTCCAGCAAAAAAAAAAAAAAAAAGATATTTTTTCATTTTTTCACCTTTACTTTTGCATGTGCTGAGGTTATTGCTTGTAGCACGTGTAGTAAAGTGTCAACATTTGCATTGCCAATGTTTTGTTGTCACTGTTAGGTACGTCCATATTTGGCTTAGTCAATTGCATTTATTAGACCCATTTATATGTATATACATGGCTGTATCTGTATCTGTATCTGTGCATATAGATATATGTACGCACACACACACACACACACACACACACACACACACACACACACACACACACACACACACACACACACACACATATTTATAATGGTATGAATGGAAAAAAGTAATCAAAAATAGTCTTTGCTTTGTTTGTCCATGATGTTGCTTGATTTTTAATAGGGTTAAAACATAATTTGCTAAAACATATTAGTGTGAATGGTAGGTATGATAGTTGAAATTTACCATTAGGCCAGGATGTGGCTGGAAATGGTTCACTTGGATCAGTCCACCTACCTGTTTTAAAAATATTGAATTGAAAGTCCCATTTCGTGATTCATATTTTGTAGCACACTTCACACATGTAGTGCCTGTTGTGTATTCTGTGCTCTTTGATTAAATTGTTAGAAATCTGCTGAGGGATTTACGTTATTACACATTTAAACTCTGCAGATATTAAAAACGAAACAAACTTTTATGTGCCAAGGAAATATGGGAATCTTAGTCACTTCTGAAAAAAGGCTTGCCCCTCACACTGTTTTCCCCTGGAACAAACATCAGTTACTTAAAATCAAACTTTTGTTTTTCTAAATAACCAAACGTTGTTGTAGCTACTATTCGTAAATAATTTTCAATCACAAATTGTAGCCTTGTCTTCAAAAGGTAGTTTTCTTATCAGGTTGATTTTCAGTTCTAGGAATACAGGAAAACAGATGGAATATACTGAAATATATTGTCAATTGTCTTCACCTTTGAAAGAAACCCAAAGAGTGATCCTGGTGTGAACGTTTCAGACTGTTAAAATACTTTTGCTTCATTTCTTATTGTTTTGTTTTTTCTAATAGAAGTTCAGCCATGAGTACACACCACTTACAGTTACCACAACTGTTTTTTTTTCTTTTATTTGCTGAAACTAAGGCCATAGTCACTCATTTTAAGTAAAGAGTTTATTGCCTTGAACCTTTTGGGATTTAAATGTTTGCCAAACATGTATTAAAATATTAATACTAAAACCTAAACTAAAGAACATTGGTAATTGTTGCTCTTTATCTGCTGTGTCTGTCCTGTCTGCATTGATGGATTATAATGATATAAGTTTAAGTAGCTGTCTGCGGCTGAAATGTTCTGAAGTAATAATTCTGTTATCATTGGTTAGCAAATTTTATTTAATTTCCTGCTGGAAATGTTCAAGACAAATACCATTTAAAGCAAACATTTGAACAAATGTTGCCTCAGAAAACAGTACATATAAAAAATCAGGAATGTCAATATATTTTTAAAATGGGAAACTGAATCCAAAGGACATGTGCATTTATACATGGCCCTAAAATGAAATATAATGGGGGGAGGCCTGTGGATTGAAAAATGGTGTGGGGCTCAAGGTACACTTAATTCACCTCTGCTTTAAATTCAATATATTGTGGAGAGAAGGATTCCCTGATGTTTTCATATCTAAGGTCCATAATACAGAAGACATGAAATCAAAACATAGTGTGAATTTGCGTACATAATCATCAGTCCAAAGTACAATTGAAAAGAACTAACCAGAGAGCAACAAGTGTTATGAAAAAAGAGCTGTAGTAAAGATTGTGAGGACTGACACTTTGCAGTTGTACAATACAAGAATACTCTGGTGCAATATAGGGATACTCCAGTACAGAGAGTCCCCAGCAACAGTGTTAGTGAGCAGAAGACTGAAAAAGTAGATTACCTTGTTTTGTTGCAGTACTGATGCCTGAAAATCAAAATAAAGTAAAAGAAATGTTGGAAGGAGATAGTCAGAAACAGAAATATTACTGGAACAAAAACAGTAAAAGACTACCAGATTTGCAGGTTGGAGCCAAAGTAAGAATTCGGCAACCATGGGAATGGCTATACTGTGAAGCTGAATTTGCTGTAAAAAGAGTAGAATAAACATCCCGTGCATCACACGGGGAAGATAATAAGCTGTATAGAAGAAACTGTCGACATCGCCAAATCTGTCCAACCAGAACTTCCAGAATGAAGAACACCCAGATGTGCCTCAACCATTCCTGCAATGAGAAAATACAGACTGTGAAAAGGGATTGACAGGAATCACACAGACATACTCACTAAAGTCATGCTGACAGCTGAACCTGCTGTGTATCCAGAACTATTCCAAAAGGAGGAATATATAGGTTCATAGGTAGGTACTAGGCTATCGGCCCTAGTGCCCATACAAGCCTAGCCAAAAAATGTACCCTGGCTTTTCCCACCCAAGAAAATTATTTTCCTGTGCCCTTGTCGAGCAGAGCCATAGAAGTGATCCCCGGGGTGAATTTCCCATTTCCCATCCAATCATCAAGATTTTTCTTGAAGAGTGCTAATGAGGAGCTCTGTTTGACATAGAGAGGTAGTCTGTTCCAGAGTATGGGAAGTCTCTGGGACAGGAATCTATCCCTCCAGCATGTTCTGTTTATTGTGGTGACAAGGTTTAGGTCTAGTACAAGTATCCCAGTTAAAGACTTTAAATATGCAAGACTGTTGAAAATGACAAACAGATACATATGGACTACTTTACAGTTAAAAATAATTTTAAGTGCTGAATCAACATGATTGGTGATGCCCATTTCTGTTGTGTACATTTGGTGAAAAGACATGTATGCAATAAACATTTCAGGAGCAATTTCAGGTTTTGCTGAATTTCGGACTGTGGTATAGTCCGGACTGTGGTATAGTTTCCTGTGTTGCCCATATCCTTACATGGATAGGAGGAAGCTTCTCTGTTCACCAGTGAGAGTGGGGAGCTTTGAGTAGCCTATCTGTCCCTGGAGGAGTGGTCTCGGCCCTGAAACTAGTAGCTTATTGACCGTTTTGCGTCAATTCCTATCTCTCTCAGTTTCCCTGCTTTAAAACCCGCATTTGCGTGTTTTTGCGCGATTGTGCGCATAGCGCAGCATTGGGCAGTGCCGCTTAAATGGGTTTAAACGATTCCCGGCTCCACAAAGTCTGCTCTTCACTTTTTCCCTTAGAACTGTTCTAATCTCAAAGTAAGCACTCTATTTTCATTCTAAAGCCCTGCAGTTGCTCGTATAAGTAATCTTATAAGTAAGCACTAATAAACTAAAGCACTACACCCTCTTATACTCCCTTTAAGTACTTGGCTCCCTATTGGTCCTTTTTCATCAGTCAAAAAGTAGTTCCTTATACTATTCTGGCATGTCCAAATGTCCGTTCAGCTGGTGAATCTGGGAATCTTGAGACAATGTTACAACTGCCTTATGTACACAGACCACCCTCTCCTCCTCCCAACAAGCTCAAATAGATGTGAGAGATGCAACTATATAGCCAAACTGGAGGCTGAGCTCTCTCAACCCAGTACTGGTGCAGTCAGTCAGGAGGAGAAGGTAATCACACACACACCACAAATCCAGTCTCACATAGACCTATCGCAACAGCAAACCAAACACATACACACACAAAAACATACTCGGAGGCTCTAAATAAAAATCTGCCCAAGCAGCAGAGACCTTAATAGCAGACATCCAAGCAATCGCTACCCCACAATAATACCCGCATATCACATAGTTCACAAAGTCAGTGTGCCACACAGTCACAGCCCTTAAGGCTAAACAACACACCTAATACACTTGTAATAGGTGACTCTATTGTCAGACACACTGACATCCCACTCACCAGGCTGAACAAGGAGAAGGTCACTGTAAGCTGCCTGTCAAGTGCCAGGATCTGCCACATAACACAAGCACTCAGGTCACTCCAAAGCAAGTACAAATATGACTCCGTCATTGTCCATGCTGGTGTGAATGACCTGAGATGTACCTCCCTGGACTACATGAAAAGAGACATAGAGGAGCTCTCTGATCATGTAGCCCAGGCCGTTATGACCCTGACCTTGAGTAGCATCTTACCCTCACCAAGAATGATGCCACAGTATAAAGACAAAATGATCAATTTTAACAATTGGCTGAAGTATTGGTGTCATTCAAAGGGGATCCAGTGTCTGTCAGCCTGGGATGACATGCTCGACAAACCACGTTGCTTCACTAGGGATGGTTTGCATCTGTCACCCCTGGGCTTTCGAATACTGGCTAAGGCTCTTGCCACCCCCATAGTGCCTTTTTTAGGCAAGGCTCAAAAGACAAACCCACCTCCAAAGACAACACAAGGAAAAAGAAACTAAGGGTAATGCAACTCAATGTCAGAAGTCTAAACCTCAAGATGCATGCACTCGAAGCTCTCCTCAGTATGGAGAATATCGATATCTGTGCAGTAACAGAAACCTGGTTCAAGGCTCACGAGAGCACCCCAGCACTACCAGGTTATACCTCATACCATGCTTTTCGGCCCCAAAACTCGGACCGAACCACAAAAGGAGGGGGAGTATCCATATTCATCAAAGATGCACACACCTCCAGGTTAGTGGCACTGCATGAAGCATCAGAGACCATCCATGTGCAACTAACTGTGGGCAAAACTGCCTTTAAGTTTGTAGCCTGCTACAGACCACCCTCCCAAACTCAGGAACCCCACTCTGCTTTCCTAAGAACACTGGAGAATATGAAGGTCTCTCCAAACACCATTATATTGGGTGACTTCAACTACCCAAACATAGACTGGGAGCACTACTCAATCCCCAACACCCTCGCCCAATGGTTCCTAGAATTAATAAACTCAAATGCTATGGAACAACTGGTCACCACTCCCACAAGAGGGGAAAACATATTGGACCTGATAATCACCAACATGGGGACTCTATGTTCCATACCAGAGGTATACCCCTCATTGGTAAGATCTGACCATAAATTAATCTCACTGGACATCCATATCTCGTCCCCACCCCCATCCAAGGAAACCACAGTGAAGAACTTCTCAAAAGCAAACTTCACACTTCTCAAAACTGAGGTGGAATCCTTCAAAGCCCCCGGGCCAGTGGAAAATATGGCCCAAACCGCAGAATCCTTTACAAATGCATTCTATGGACACCTACAGGAATGCATGGATTGTGCTATCCCAAATAAAACCAAGACTCACTCTTCCAAAGGCAGGAGACCTGTCTGGTGGACCCCAGCCATAAATAAGCTGTACAACAGAAGGAGGAAGCTACTACATGATGGAGCAAAATCCCTGAAAGGGAAGGCATCTCTGATCAGTACTAGCAAGAAACTACAATCCCTCATAAAATCATCTAAGGCCAGCTTCGAAAGAAAAATTGCACAAGACGCTAAAGATAATCACAAGGCCTTCTTTAGTTATGTCAGGAACCTGGGTGGCAACTCCCAGATATGCTCTGAGTTAGTGCAAAATGACAAAAAATGCACTGAACCCACAGGCATTGCCAACATCCTGGCAGACAGGTTCAGTGCAAACTCCCCCCCTTCCCCCCTAAAAGAGCAAATGTCTATCCCAACAGAATGTAGCCTCCCTGACATCACAGATGCACAGGTGAGAGCTGCCCTCTCCAAAGCAAAAAACACAGCATCAATGGGATCAGATGGTGTCCCGTGCTGTGTCTTACATGAGCTCCAAGAAGAACTGAACCCTCACATAAAGTCACTGTTCAATCTCAGCCTAACTACAGGATATGTACCCAAGGAATGGCGTACAGCAACAGTGGTCCCACTCCACAAAGGTGGTGCCACAATGGACCCCGGAAACTATCGCGCTATAAGCCTGACTAGCCTGGTGTGCAAAGCTATGGAGCGTATCATCTTGGAACTCATAAACAAGGACATTGGGAACCTCCAGACACTGGATTCTACCCAATTTGGCTTTGTTAAGGGCAGATCTTGCCTCTTGAACCTGGTCAACTTCTTTGAAACAGTCACCAAAGTCATAGTTGAAGGGAAGGTAGTCCACACAGCCTACCTGGACCTTGCAAAAGCCTTCAACACAATATCCCACTCAGGCATTATAAATAAGCTCACCAGCTTAAATATCAACTCCTATGTCACAAGATGGGTTGCAAACTGGCTCAGGGATAGAACCCACATGGTCAGAATTGCAGGTGCCATGTCAGACTCTAAACCAGTTACAAGTGGCATCCCACAAGGCTCAGTCCTGGGACCTCTCTTGTTCGGTATATATTTCTCTGAGGTACAGGCTAGCACGGGAGGACTATGGCTGACTAAGTTTGCAGATGACTGCAAACTGGGTGGCATAATCGACTCGCCGACTGACACAAGCATCCTCCAAAAGGGTCTCACAGAGACAGATAACTGGTGCTAGAGCCATGGCCTACAGCTAAATGCCAAAAAGTGCATAGTCATCCCCTTTGGGGAAAACAAAGTACCCACAAATTACCACATAGGTGGTAATCCATTAAGTACGAAATAAGTAATTAGGGATTTGGGGACCCAAGTAGACAGCAATCTCTCCTTTGACAATCACATTACCAAAGTGGTTAGAAAGACATTCTATATAGCCCACCTTATCATGAAAGGGTTCACATCTAAATCAAGAGAGGTCATTGTGCCCCTCTACTCATCACTCATCAGGCCCATAATTGAATACAATGCCCCATTCGGGATGTACCTTACCTGACACCTGCAGCAACTGGAAAGACCCCAAATGTACCTCAACAAGAGGATCAAGGGATTCAAACAGATGCCCTACGCAGTTAGGCTAAAGAAACTCCAGCTCTATTCAGTTGCTTACCGCCTACTCAGAGGCGATCTGTGCCTGACGTATAAAGCCATGTCCAACCCAGAATTAATGGACATGCTCCACCTCAGGAAATCCAAATCTCTTAGAGCTACATGCTCCAGGGACATAAACCTCAGCACAGAAATACATAGAACATGCTGGTGGGACAGATTCATATCCCAGAGGCTCCCCTCACTCTGGAACAAAATCCCAATCCATGTTAGGCAGAGCCCCTCAATGACCCTCTTCAACAGAAATCTTGACGAGTGGATGGGCGATCGTAGGTTTACCCCTGGGATCTCTTCTGTGTCCCTACTAGACAGAGGCACAGTAAACTAACTTTAAAAGGGCTATCCTCTGTGACCTACTATACAGAGGCACAGTCAACTAATCTAGAAAGGTGGCGAAAGCCAAACACACACTGGCTAGCCTTATAAATGCCCTAGGGCAGATAGCCTAGTATCAACCTATGAACCTATGAACCATTTCAGGAGCAATTACCAAATATAGCATTTGTAAGGAAGTTATCAAGAAGGAGAGAGATTGGCTCAGCATCAGATGTGGTGCAGACCACTCCTACAAATATAAGGTCTGGTGGCACTGCATGTTAGCAAGGCTGAATGTATTATTGATGACATATTTAAAGAAATATATGTATGTACTGATAGAAATGCAAAATATTTACTATTTATGTTAGCTGGTGTAAAGTAGCACTGTAAAAAGTAACTTTGGAATATGTGTATTGTACACATACCTTAGCATTATTAAACCATGTTGATGCATTTGATCTTAAATGAATCATCAGAAATAACAGAGAAATATTGAAGAGGAAAACTTACTTATTTAAACCTCTTAGAATATCTGTATTTGCCAAAAGCAGCAATGCCAAATTTATTTTACAGATTGAATATAATAGCAATATTGTTACTACATCAGAGTGATGTGGGACATTCCCATGTGGTTTCTGTCTTCAGTGCTGTTTCATAAGTGCAGGTCTAGGTATGACACTAACACACATGAATAGATCCTATAGAGCAGCAAACGTTTTTAATAGTAATTCTACACATGCTGTGTACATAGCTGCATGTAATAACTGTAAACTGTTTTATGCATTAGAAAGCAACACTTAAGTTGTTGCAAAGAATCTCCAGTCTTAATCTATAAACACTCTTTTTTTCTTTCGCTCAGGAAATTTTAATTCTTTTGTAGTGGATTGTATTTTGTCAAATAAAAGAGGTGGTGACTTTAACAAATTGCCTGAAATAAAAGAACTGGAGTAGTAGTGTTTGCTAAATTCCATCCCATATCCAAACATCAGTAATTTTATAAATATTAAAAGTGTGCTTAAATTGACAGCTGATAAATATTAAATATTTGTTTGAAGACAATGTATTTACTTATTGACATGTGTTTATTGGGATGGTCTGAAGGGGACACAAACCCATTTTCAGTGGAGGCCCAGGGAGGAAAGCTCTAGTAAAGTTACAACAATTACAAAACATGTACAGAGAAAAAAAAAAAAACAATTTCAGTTTCTTAATAGTAGAAATGGGGTTTTAGAATAATGCATTGGGTAATACAGTCACGATAGGGGTTAATATAGTTTGATTTCTACAAGAATGTTATAAAATAATAAACAGGTTGTATCTACCTATACAGCAATAAACAAATTTCATTTGAAAAGGAGAGATGAAAAGCAGTTATAAATATAGATAGGATTTATTTACATAATGTAGGTAGGAGAACTGGGAAATTAGGGGAGGGTGATAGTATATAAATCAAAGAGAGAGGGTCATTCGAGAGAGGGTCAGTTAGGAAACAGAGCCAGCAGGAGTCTAGGTGTTGTTTTAGGTTGTGCTTAAAGCTAGATGCACAGCTGTTATGTTTTATTGGGGTAGACAGGGAGTTCCATTGTCTAGTGAAATTGGCTGAGTATAGTGAGTCTCCAGCTGTATTTCGTGATTTGGAAATTAATAGGCCCTTATTACCTGAGTGAAGGCAAGGTGGTGGGAATCAGTGCTTGAGAATGTTTTGTAGAGAAGAGCATGTGTGTAATTTGTGTGTTATTTTGAAGCTGAGTGAATGTAAGGTGTTGAGGTAGTTCAAGCTTCTTTAGGATGCATTAGCTGCAA
The DNA here is from genome assembly GCF_019279795.1 of Protopterus annectens. NCBI lineage: Eukaryota > Metazoa > Chordata > Ceratodontiformes > Protopteridae > Protopterus > Protopterus annectens. The sequence goes on from NC_056732.1 coordinate 1,874,472,284, forward strand.
ACATGGCTATTTTGTTAGAGCTGCCTGTAATTTATTTAATTTAACAGGGAGTTAATGTTGAAGTTACAGTGTAGCTGTGAAGACCATCACACAAGAAGGAAAACAGAGTATGTTGCGTGGTGAAAGCTGATCTGCAGGCATGACACATTAAGCGGTCTGAGAGGTTTGGTTTACAGGTCTGTGTGGGTTTCCTTCGGGTGCTCCAGTTTCCTCCCATGTTACAAAGACATGCGTCTGGAGCATTTCTCCCTGGGCCTCCACTGAAAATTGGCTTTGTTCCAAGTCAGACTTTCTCAGTTAAATGTTAAATCAATAAAATACATAAATAAATAAAATAGTTTTGAAGGCCCATATGGAGAGATGTGAACTGTGATCCCACATGCAGTGTTGCAGAACTTGCAGTTGTAGACATGTCTTGCTAATTATATAGTCCAGTGGGGAATAAAATCCCTTTAATTATTTTAGCCTGGTGAGACTGCCTAAAGACAGGGGAAGCATGACACTTAGTTTACCTTTCTGCACTGGGTTGAGCTAAGTTGTTCATTAAATATTAAAGACTGCAAGGAGAAGAAAAGTTCCTTTCCACATCTTCTGTCTTACTACTCCCAAAATGTTATTGAGGTGGCCAGTAAATGCAGGTGAGACAGTCTAACAGTTGGAGGAAACGGGTGTTTATGATTTCCAGGAATAGCGTTGGTGAAATTTCCACTGGGGCATTCTGTTCTAGGCATAGTCTTGGTTCCTTCAGTTGCCCAAATATTCTTTTCTATGAACGTTACTGCCTGTTTACCAAGATGTCAACTTCAGAATAGGGTCTGTCATTCTGGAATTGTGAAAGGTGGCAAGTAATGTCAATGAGCATGGAATATCAGGCTATAGCCATAATTCTGTGATGCATATAAAATCTATGAATATTTCTTAGGCAAGGCCTTTTAAAAGGTTGATCTAACAGATCCTTCTTCAGTTTCTTAAAGTCAGAGGAGGTAATTCAATCAAAACTTTAAGAAACCACTTCTGTTCTGTAACTGCAGAAAGTGTGCATCCTTGATATCTTAGGCACAGCTCTACCTTTTATAATTACACTGTACACTGCTTACTTGCACTAATCTAGCTCATATCTATTCCTACAACCACTAAGCCTTTCAGCTATTTTGACCCTCCCTAGCTATCATACTCTTCATCAGCCTTCATCTGCTCCCCTCTTACCTTAATTAATAGCAGTTGACTTCGCTTTTCCAGCCAGGGAACTTTTACATTTCCTCTCAACATAAGCTGCACCCCTCACAACAGTGCACTGTTAAAAGATGTATGTAGCAGTGCACTGTTAAAACACTTATAGCATCTATGGGGCTATTTCTTTTTTGCAGACAGGGTACGTCTTGTCCCTCCCCTCTCTTCACCTTACTGTTATACAGCCTAAATGACAGATAGACATAGTTCTGGCGTTCCTTCTTTAACTCAGTTTGTCTGCTGTCACCTCACCCTTAATATGCCCTTCTACATTCTCCTACTTAACTCAACCTGGGAAGCAGATAGGGTGTGCATCTTTCTAACTGACCTTTGACCTAGTTTTTCTTTTGGAAGCTTTTTAGGTTGCATCTTTGTGCTCCATCTGTTATTCCTGCAGTTCTTATTTGGTCACTGTTCTTGATCCTGTCACATTCCTCTTACCCTCCTTGGCGTACTGCTAGTTAGTTGAGGTGGTAGATAGAATGTTCCAGTTTCCTACTGCTACTTGATAGATCTGTCTCCCCCCTCAGCCTAGGCGACAAACAGGCTGTGAATCTTTCCATCATCATCATCACTTTCCTTTTTCCATTTTCTACATGGGGTTGTGGTGTCACGTGACTGTTGTCATGGCTCTGTATTCAGTGCCACTCTCCTACCTTCTTCAACAGTCATACCTGTCTATTGCAGGTCTTCTCTCATACAGTCCATCCATCTCTTTGCTAGACACCGTCATTTCATCTTGCCTTCCTCCTCCATGCCCAAATCTTCTTCACCAGGTTGTCTTCTGATTTCCTGCACCCATGCCTGAAGCACCATCATCTGGTCTCTTTGATCTCTCTACAGTTGGAGCTACTTGGGATTTTGCTCTGATGTCCTTATTTCTTTGTCAGTCTCACAGCTGGCATCCTGCCATCCATCTTGGGCATTTCATCTCCAGTACCTCTAGCTTCTGCAAATGTTCTGTCTTCTTCACTGCCCAGGTTTCTGTACCTTACAGTAGTACTGGTCACACCACTGTTTTGTACACCCTACTTTTCAGCTTCTTTGCCATTCCTCTGTCATACACGACCCCTGACACTCTGCGCCAGTTGGCTACAGCCGCTTTGATTCCTGCTTTGACCTCCTCATTCAGACTTCCCAGTCATCCTTGCCAGATACTTGAAGCTGTTAACCTTTTCCACTACTTTCCCTTCTATCTCAACTTTCATATTCTGATTTCCCCCGCTTACTGCCATTACAAGTGTCTTCTATGTACTTAGTTTATGCCATGTGCCTTCAGTTTTGCATTTCATTCCCCCAGGGCTGAGAGGGTGGACTAATAGTTAAGGTGTTTGCCTTAACAAACAAGGTGTGGAGTTTGAGTCTCACAAGGGATAATTGGCTAGGCTTAAAATGGCTCACAAGGGCAGTTAGCTTAGTATTAATCTATAAACCTATGAACCTTTCATTTGCTGATGTTCTTGTTCAAAGTCTGCCTATAATGTCACATCCTGTGCATACGGCAACTTTGTTGACCTGCCCTGCCCAACATGTTAAAATAGGCATCACCAGCATGACCAGCAATGGGCTCAGAGATGAACCCTAATGCAGACATACTGGGAAACCCTGTATGAGCCCAAACACTGAGGTTCATCATGTTTCACTGTTGCAGTTATTACACTTGGATTACCCTGCTGGCAGGCTACCTGCAGTCGGCCTGAATTCCAAAGTCCTGGTTCGGCGTCGGTTGCTGTTGCCTCTTCCCTGATGTCAGTGCGCCAGGGGTATAAAAGATGTAGCCGACGCCATTTTCTTCAGTCTTTCTTGCCGTGCGGTGCCCAAAGCAAAAGCAGTTCGCAAGTGCTGGCTGGCCGAATCCTGAGATTTTCGAAATTGAATTTCAGATCCGAAGTCTTCTATAAAGCTAAGTGTTGGTGGAAACTTTTTTCTTGCTCCAGACCGATGTCAGAAAAAGTTAACAATTGTATTTCTTGTGGGAAGCAAATACCTCATAAGGATTTTCATTCTTACGGTATTCCTTGCCTAGGCCCTGACCACGACGTTGCTAGTTGTCGGTTTTGTGCTAGATTTGACCAATGCACAATTAAGCGTCAGTATGATTTTGCTTTTCATTACTTTGGCTGAAGGTTTAATTATATAATGCCGTCGAACAACTGACGACCGGAATTCATAAAAAGCGCAAGGAAAAAGAAAAGGACAGGCATCCGAGGTCCAAAACCGATGACAAAGCCTCTTCTAGGCCAGTCGCCAGTTCTCAGTGAGGCGCTTTCGTAGCCCCTGACAACCGCTACCTCAGAGCCACAGGCCGCCTCCTACTCCCACGTGGAGACAACTAGGCCTCTGGATACTCAAGGTATTGGGCCTTCGGAAACTAATCCCTCAGATGGGTCTGGAGCCACTGAGCAGGTATCGGCTTCTGAGGGTGTTTTCAGACCTACACAGCTTTATATCAAGCCAACTTCAGCATCCAAGACAAAGACTAAAACAGTTTTAAAGACAAAGAAACAAGTACAGCATTCTCCAGGACAGACTTCCATGCCTAAGAAACAGATGCTCAAAATGGCCGAAGACCTAATTACTTTGATCAGGGGTTCCTATCCCCCTCCTGGTAAGAGGCCTAGGCAAGACACTGAATATGATTCCTCTGAATAGGTTTCCATTTCCTCTGACTCCTCTTCAGAACAGGGATACTCTATTCCTCCCTATGAGGATTCTGATGCTGAAGAATCTATTCCTTCAGCTTCTCCTCCTGAGGATTACTCATTTGGGGAAACCCTGCATACCATGAGGGACCATTTCCACTGGGAGAGCCAAGATTATTCAGATTCTAAGAAAAGGTTCAGAGACTTTCTTCTTCTACCTCAGCACAGACCTCTTGCTATTCCACCTGTTCTAGACATTGTAGATGATGTATTTTCAGAGTCTGGCCGACTCTTTGCCTCCTGCACCTGTTAAGCCAGACAGATACTACAGGGTTCCAGATTCTCATAAATTTATATATAAAAACCCTGCTGCTGACCCAGAAACTATTTCTCAGGGTCCCAAAGGGGTCAAGTCTGCCACTGCAAAAAACCCTGTCCCCTCAGATAGAGATTCTAGAGCACTGGACAGATGGGGGAAAAAAGTTTACACTTCTGCTACCTTGGCTGTAAGGGCTTTAAATTGTCAGTTTCATATGCTTAAATATCAGCAATACTTAATGTCTCTGTTAAAACAGAAAATGTTGACAAATTCTGAATGTTCTGAGAACAAGGATTTGCAGGATTTATTGCATGCAGCTGAACAAGTGTATAAACATACTTTGCAATGTGGCTATGATTCACTGGAGGCCTCTTGCAGGGCCGCTGTAACAGGTTCAGTTATTAGAAGGCATGCTTGTTTAAAGGAACAGACTCTGCCTGATCATGTTAAAGCAAAATTATTGGATGCTCCATTACAGCATGATACTTTGTTTGGTGTTAAGGCAGAAGAGGTGTTGAAGAAAATGGAGGATAAAGCTAAATCTATGCAGACAGTGAAGGATTTCCAGGTACAGCCACCCAGATTTAGCAGGAACTGGCCTTCTAAGAATTGGTCCTTTCCCATGTCAGACAGGCCACAAAGAGGCCGATACAGACACCGTAGAGGCAGACAACAGCCCCAGGGCTCATACAGGCCCAAACAATGGGGTGCTTCTACCTCCAAAAGAGAATACAAATCACAGCCATATAGGAAACAGTCCCAATGATGTCCCTCTGCCAATGCCAAGCATTTATCTTTTGGCAGCACCCTTAGGGGAAAAACTAGCACTCTTTCACAAAATTGGCACACGATCACCCAAGACAAATGGGTCCTAAATATAGTCTCTCAGGGCTACAGGTTCCACTTTCACACCCTTCCAAAGGCAAAAGGTATGCCAGACCTGCCACACAATCAATGGGCAGAGGCACAAAAACAAGTTTCATCTCTCATAGACATAAGGGCTATTCAGCCAGTGCCACAACAAGAACAGGGACAAGGATTTTACTCAAGACTTTTCCCAGTACCAAGAAAGGACAAAACATGGAAACCAATTCTGGACCTGTCTATTCTAAATACTTTTCTGGACGCTCCGAAATTCAAAATGTTGACTCTGCAGCAGCTTCTGCCCATGCTGGGCAAGAAGGCTTGGCTTGTAACTTTGGACCTCAAAGAGGCATACCTGCATGTCCCAATCAGACAATCTTGCAGAAGATACCGCAGATTCATAGCTGGCTCAATGCACTACCGATTCTCTGCACTGCCCTTTGGCTTATCTACTGCGCCCAGGGTCTTCACAAAATGCCTGGCAACAGTAATTGCATTTTGCAGGCAAAGATGAATTCAAATATATCCCTACTTGGACGACTGCCTTATTCAAGCAGAGAACAAGGACTTTCTACTAAAGCTTCTGGCGTTTGTAAAAAGATTACTAATTTGCCTAGGGTACACAGTAAATGAAAATAAATCAAAACTAGTACCCTCTCAAGAGATAATATTCCTGGGTGCAAGCTTAAATACAACTGCCCAGATGGCTTATCCTATGCCAGACAAACAAAGGCAACTGACTTCATACTTTGAAATCATGGCAACAAAGTCCCAGTTATCTGCCAGAAAAATTCTGCAGGCTCTGGGCTACATGGCCTCCTGCATTCTGCTAATTCCATATGCAAGACTGCATATGAGGAAACTACAATGGTATCTAAAAAGTGTTTGGACACAACATTGCCACAGCCTGGAATCATTAATTTCACTCATTCCCTGCATGCAACAGGAGTTTCGATGGTAGGCACAGGCCTGTCACCACAACAAGAGACAGCCATTCACTTTACCCACAGCCAGGTAAACACTAACAACAGATGCATCAGATTATGCCTGGGGGGCTCACATGGCAGGAAAATGTATTCAGGGCACATGGCCCCCAAGCCAAAGGCATCTTCACATCAATCAAAAAGAGATGCTAGCTGTACAAAATGCCCTGACAGCCTTCAAGGACTTACTTCATCCAGGACAGCTGCTGATAAAGATGGACAACACCACAGTTATGTGGTACATAAACAAGCAGGGGGGCACACATTCCTACTCCCTCTGCAGACAAGCCATGATTCTGTGGAACACTGCATTGACCTGCCAAGTACACCTGCAAGCACAATTCCTGCCAGGAAAAACAAATGCTCTGGCAGATGAACTAAGCAGAAACCTCATGGATCCTCACGAGTGGAAACTAGATCCACAAATCTTCAGCATGATAACAAGGAAATGGGGATGCCCAGACATAGATCTTTTTGCCTCCCCTCACAACTGCCAACTTCAGAGATTCTGCACAAGGACTTATCACAAACAAGCATGGAAAATGGATGCCTTGTCATTCAGCTGGAACAACCTTACAGTATATGCCTTTCCTCCACTGCCTCTCCTCCCCAAGGTACTCCTAAAGGTCAGACAAGAGAAGCCACAAATTATACTAATTGCCCCAGATTGGCCATGCCAACACTGGTACCCAATCCTAAGAAGCTTGTCCCAAGGCCCAGCCTGGACATTGCCTCAAATTCCTCATTTACTTACCCAACAAAACAATCCGATCCTGCACAGCCAACTCAGAACCCTAAAATCTATCTGCATGGCGGATAGTATAACCATTCAGAATACACCTCTCTCTAAAGCGGTTATGGATGTTATTTTGGAGGCCAGGAGGCCCAGCACCAGAAAATCTTATGCAGAAAAATGGAATCAATTCTGTGCTTGGAACCAGGCACAAGGAATTGACACGCTTGTTCCAAATATTCCTCAGATTTTACAATATCTAATGGAGATGCTGGACAAAGGCCTTTCCTTCTCATCAATTAAGATCCATGCCTCTGCCATTTCAGCTCATTACAATACAGACCCACCTATTTTTTCACACCTATTACTTAGGCAGTTCCTCAGGGTGGTCAAAAACATAAGACCTCCAAGGAGAGCACCAATACCTGCATGGGAATTCAATTTTGTCTTGGAAAAACTCACACTGCCTCCTTTCGAGCCAGCCAATACAGCTGATATAAAATACTTATCATGGAAAACAGCTCTGCTCCTAGCAATAACTTCAGCAAGAAGAGTCTCAGAGTTACAGGCATTAATGGCTGTGGAACCTTTTACTATCTTCCATCCGGACCGGGTTTCTCTAAGGACAAACCCAACTTTTATGCCTAAGGTAGTGTCCAGTGTGGCTCTTAACCAAACCATTCATTTGTCTACTTTTTTCCCAAACCCACAGAATAAAGGGGAGAGACTTCTGCATTCTTTGGAAATAGACAGCTACGCTTCTACTTGGACAAAACTAAAGCTTTCAGAAAGAGTGAACAACTTTTAGTGGCATTATTCTGCAGGATCACAAGGAAAGGCTATCTCAAAGCAGACAATTTCAAAATGGATAGGATACTGCATTCGTTTCTGCTATTCACAACATGGCAAGTCAATGCCTAAGGGCATTAGACCACATTCTACCAGGGCAGCAGCCACCTCAGCAGCCTTCCTCAGAGGAGTACCAACCAAGGATATTTTGGAGGCTGCAACTTGGACTTCAGTGCACACTTTTACTAAGCACTACCACTTACCTCTTTACTCTAAATCCAGAGCAGGCTTTGCCACTGCAGTTCTGCAGGGCCTTATAGCCACTCCTAATTCTTTTTAGACCCAGTCGCCCAACCTCAGCTTTGGGATTCAACCCAAGTGTAATGACTGCAACAGTGAAACACGATGAACATAGTACAGTTGTGTACCTACCATAAATGTAGACGTTCGAGTGTATTCACTGTTGCAGTCCAGGTTACCCACTCACCATCCCCCTTTCTTTGCTGGAACTTATCTGTACTTTTCTATCCTATACAACCTATGTGGTGTATTTGCTTGTAGATGAAGGTATTGTTTATTTTAGTGCATGCTTTTATAAGCAAGGTTTTTTTTTAGCCTACCCTTTTGGGGGCACCTGACATCTGGGGCAAGAAAAACTGAAGAAAATGGCGTCGGCTGCATCTTTTATACCCCTGGCGCACTGACATCAGGGAAGAGGTGACAGCAACCGATGCCGGACCAGGACTTTGGAATTCAGGCTGACTGCGGGTAGCCTGCCAGCAGGATAACCCGTGTAATGACTGCAACAGTGAATACACTTGAACATCTACATTTATGGTAGGTACACAACTGTACTTTCGTACTTGTGTAATTTGGGCCCATTAAGAGGCTGTAGTAGCCTAGCAGAAACATGGCTTTAACACACCTACTAGCAAAAAACAACAAAGTAAAGTACTTGGGCCGGACTCGCTGAACAGCAAATTCAACAACAAATCCTTAATACCATTAAAGCAGAAAGGAAACAATAATTGATCATAGCTGGCAGGTACAAAGTAATTGTGCCAAAAGGTAGCTGAAGCATTGCTTGGCTGCTTATGTCGGGCAGGCTTGGTTAAACATCTAAATAGTAAACTCAGGTTACCTTGGCAACACAAGTAAAATTAAATGAAGTAGTTGTTATAACTAAGTAAAGTAGTAATTTAAACTATAGTTTATCGTTCGGGTTCAGTACACATAAATTAAATTGTTCGGGAGACACATTTAAAAAATAATTTATCATAATCTCAAAAGAAGAACACAGAAAAACTGCAGCCTTTAGCAAATAATAAAGGAACTGACTTCTCTTTAGGTACTGGAAAAGAGAACTCTTAATTAGAATTATTCACAACTAATAAGGAATTCACTGACCAAGAGGAGAGGTTTTCCTATGGTCAAATGTTGCATTAAAAAACACTCTTTACAAGTGTTATATTTGCATGTAGCATTCTGCACAAGAGGCAGTTTTCTCACAATTTCTGACCATCATTCCAAGAGTAAAGAGTTATGCAGTGCACAGATGCAAGATGGCAAGTACTGAGCAGCTGCGAAGCAGTACAGGTGACAGGTGTTTCACTGCTTGCATTCTTCATACAGTTGTTGATGATACATGTAACACAACAGCATGCAAAGAATTGGTATAATGACAAAATGAAGGTGAAGTTTCCTTCTAATAAGTGACTGAATATAGGCTACTGTGGAGGACAACTTTGGAATTAAGGTGCACTTGGTTACAAGGCACAGCAGTGGGATAACCATTGTAAAATTATGTAAAATTATGTAAAAAGCATCCAGGTAATAAGCTGCACCAGTCACATATAGCTAAAAGAAGTGAGCCTGGATAAGAAATGTTAAATATTCTTTCTGTTACAAATGGCTCTGGGTGAAATAATGTTTACTTGTTACCTGTTGAAAATGAAATGAAATAAAACAGTGCACACTCCTATCAAAGGTGGCTCACAAACAACAAAAATCCAGGCTTAAAAACAAGATGTGAGCACACCAACAAAGCTGAGAAAAAAACAAAAAATGTCCTGAAACACTTCTTTATTACAAAGGATGAGCACTTTCACTGGGTTACTGCTTCATCAGATCCATATAAAAAGCAACTCAAAGTTAAAATCACATATAATTAAAAAAATCAAATTCACCTTTTACTAATTAAAGCTGGCCTTAATGGAATGCCAGCATTAGGCCCTGGAACTTTGTGCTTGTAGGCCTATAATCCATTGAACTTCCAAATTCT
>NC_056732.1:1874494624-1874567124 GCF_019279795.1 Protopterus annectens
ACCAATATGTGTCATCCCCACACTGGACCAGTAATCAAGGAACCTGAATACTCAACACTGACAATGGAGAGTGACATGCACTTGGAATACAAATGGATACATTCACCTGGAATACAAATGGATACAGTCACTTGGAATACAAATGGATACAGTCACTTGGAATACAAATGGATACATTCACTTGGAATACAAATGGATACATGCAATTGGAATACAAATGGATACATTCACTTGGAATACAAATGGATACATTCACTTGGAATACAAATGGATACATGCACTTGGAATACAAATGGATACATTCACTTGGAATACAAATGGATACATTCACTATTTCCAGATGTAGACCTCTCTAACTCAAGTACAATTTCCCTTTAAGAGCATACAGGGAACACACTCAGCCCAGGCTCTGGATGTCTCTGTATCTGTCTCCTTCAATGTCCCCAATAAGACTCCCCACTGGTACAGCTGTAGGGTTAGGTCCTCAGCCGAGTGTTCAAGCCAAGTCCTCCAGCACCCTCTCTGTAAACCCAGTGCTTCGTGTCCCTGCCCCAAGTAGCTGACACACACACACACACACACACACACACACACACACACACACACACACACACCTGGGAAAGGCTGGCATAGGTTTACTAGCTATGCCCCCTTCTGCCCAGACTATAAGGTAGTTATTACCTCCACCAGAAGCTCCTCAGTCAGCTACTCCAGGGCCGTTAAAAAAGGGTGTCTAATTATACTGTGTAATATTAATACTAATACAAATGGCAGTAGTACACCAAGACTGCTAAGGCTTCTGGATTGGCCCACACAGTGTCACCAAATAAATATAAGTACTGTCAAAGTTTAAATACTTTTTACAAGGACCAGCCACAATAAAAGTTTTAAATATATTTAATAATAAAAGAATTTAATATATATTTACAGTAAACCACAGCGTTCAAATCACAGAAAATATTGAAATTAACATTGATGGGCAGATTCATACAAATAAAGCAAAACACTCTCTGAACTAAGCTTCACTATATTGCTGACTGAATCTAAAAGAATTACTGTTCCATAGTTAAGTTACTTACTACCACAAGGCAAGATGCTATGGGTAAGGGTCTGTCTAGGCAGGCTTCCCAAACATAATACTCAATACTCTGAGATTTCTCTTTGTAATATCTAAAATATAATTTCCAAGAGAGCTGGCATAATGACGTCTTCTGGTCACCTGACTCTAGTTTTCACAGTATTCCCTTTTGAAGCTGAGACAGGAATTTTGCACAGGCGGCCACAATACACATCCAAATGTTTATGGCAGTGTGTGGCGCCTCCCCTCTTTTCACTGAGCTAATGAACAAAGGCTTTTTCCACAGACCCAGTGTCTCTGGTCCTATTCAGCACTATGTGGTGCTGTTTTAATGGTTTAATAGCGTATTTAAATTTCCCTTATTTTTCTTAAAATTAACCTTTGCTGTCCCAGTGCCCTCTATTAAAACACGTACATTTTAATTCAGTTGCAGTAATACATGTACATTTCTTTTCATTTCAGCAGGGTGCACTGTTGATACATTTTAACACAAGCAAACCTCACAAATACATTCTCAGCACAAGGATCTGTACAATCAGTTTGATATACAAATGACATACAGTTCTAATACATCTTGTATAAATCACTTTGATGTTCCAAGGACATGTCATTCTTTCCAAAACTCCAGCAGGCTATGCTGGCACTTGCCCATATCATCACAAAGACCATCTCTGGCAAAGCAGTGTGGTCTATCAACCATGTCTTCCCAGGCTGACAGGAACTGGATCCCCTTAGAATGACATCAGAAACTAAGCCAATTGTTGAAGTCAATATTTTTTTGTTTATATGGTGGTATTACCCTAGGTGAGGGTGGAATGGTGCTCAAGGCTAGGGTCATACCTGCCTGGGACACATATTCAGAGAGCTCAGTCATGTCTCAGTCCAGTCAGGTATGTCTCAGATCATTCACACCAACATGAACTATGATTGAGTTGTAACAGTAGTTGCTGTTGAGAGACTTGAGTACATCTGTGATCTGACAGATCCTGGCACCCGATAGACAACTGACTGTAACCTTCTCCTTGTCCAGCCTGGTGAGTGGGACACGTGTGTCTCAAAATGGAGTCACATATGACTGAAATTTGGTTTAGGTGTGCTTTGTATTAGGGGCTTATTTGGTTGATGATTATGTTTTTTTGTGTATTGAGTGCTGTAGGTGATGTATTAGGTATAGCATGTTTGTGTTTGGAAGGTCTCTGGTGTTTAGGTCGGTTTCTTGTGAGAAACTCCACATATGATGGTTTATGTGTAATGCATACCATACAAATATAGAACAAAAATGAGGTAGCTTTCACTTTTCCTGTCACAGAGTCTTTGTGATGCTGACATTCTAGGTAATCTAACTAGTTACACTGTTCAGGTAACAACTCTTCACTTTTCCTTTCAAAGGTAACACTAACTTCAGTGCTACAGCGTTAAAATACTGGAAGTAAAACTGATATAAATGCTGTAGGGTATAAGAATTCTGTCTGCCTTATAGGTTGTTACAAGGCTAACAACCACTAGGGCCCTTTCAAGCCTAGCTGTGCACCCCAAACTATTTGGGTCCCAAGTATCATCATATGGGATGGGGCATGCCAGTAGACAGGTAGCTAAGGATTTGTACGGTGGCATTAGGTCGGAGAATACTTTTCTTACTGATTGTCTCTGTCTATAAGGGACATGGGGGCCAGACCAGGGGTAAATTTACGATTGCCCATCCAATTGTCTGTCATTAACAGTGTAGCCAGTTTTATTACTTTGCATTTTTTTTTTATTTTCAGCATCTACCCTTGGTTTCTTGATTTGAATTTTATGACAGACTTCATTCACTACAGACCTGCCTTCAATGTCTTGCTGTACTGGTTTCTTTTGTGCTTCAGACACTTTGTTGGGATTGAATACACCTTCATTCATGACATTGTCTTTGTACAATGCTGTATCAGATTTGTCTTCCCAGGCCAACCTAAAAAGCCTTATTTCTGGCTCAAAATTCTAGCATCCGTTGTTCCTGTGTCTTAGATAAAGACATCATCTGAGCAGTCGGAATAGGTTCCGTGACTGTATTGTTCCTACTACAGTTCTACAACTTGATATTCAATGTTCAAGTTCTTTCTTTTCTTTCAGCTCATTAATGCAAACCCATAGGTAGATTAATTGGCACTCCTGGCAGTCTCAAAACTGGCACCCTCATCAAATCAAAGTAAAAAACTCATGGTCAAAAAAAAAAGATCCTTTGAAGATGGGGACTAAAAAAGAACTAAGTCATATAAAGCTTTACCAAACAGTTTGTTCCAGCTTTTTGCCGTAGTTTCTAATGGACGTACACAGTAAAAGTCATTTAGGCAGCTGTGAGATGGTCACAATAGCTGCTTACATAGCTGCTGGCAGTGCACTTGTGCCCAGTTCTGTCCCCAAATAGTATGCCATTAGGGCAGCCTGTACCCGCAGCTATAGTACTGCATAGATTAAATCGATTTGTTCCACTTTTCTTACACCAGTCTTCTTGACCTTATGAGCTACCTCATCTACATTTTCTAAGACTTAAATTGATCTAGTCATTGGGTAAAATGTCTATGTCTGCGGACAGCAGAAGTACCAAGACTTTGACTCTTGTTGTGAATTTGCCCCTTTAAACAGTCTTATTCTTTTAATTGATCTAGTCATTGGGTAAAATGTCTATGTCTGCAGATAGCAGAAGTACCAAGACTGTGACTCTTGTTGTGAATTTGCCCCTTTAAACAGTCTTATTCTTTTAATTGATCTAGTCATTGGGTAAAATGTCTATGTCTGCGGATAGCAGAAGTACCAAGACTGTGACTCTTGTTGTGAATTTGCCCGTTTAAACAGTCTTATTCTTTTAATTGATCTAGTCATTGGGTAAAATGTCTATGTCTCCGGATAGCAGAAGTACCAAGACTGTGACTCTTGCTGTGAATTTGCCCCTTTAAACAGTCTTATTCTTTTAATTGATCTAGTCATTGGGTAAAATGTCTATGTCTGCGGATAGCAGAAGTACCAAGACTGTGACTCTTGTTGTGAATTTGCCCTTTAAACAGTCTTATTCTTTTAATTGATCTAGTCATTGGGTAAAATGTCTATGTCTGCGGATAGCAGAAGTACCAAGACTGTGACTCTTGTTGTGAATTTGCCCCTTTAAACAGTCTTATTCTTTTAATTGATCTAGTCATTGGGTAAAATGTCTATGTCTGCGGACAGCAGAAGTACCAAGACTGTGACTCTTGTTGTGAATTTGCCCTTTAAACAGTCTTATTCTTTTAATTGATCTAGTCATTGGGTAAAATGTCTATGTCTGCGGATAGCAGAAGTACCAAGACTGTGACTCTTGTTGTGAATTTGCCCCTTTAAACAGTCTTATTCTTTTAATTGATCTAGTCATTGGGTAAAATGTCTATGTCTGCGGATAGCAGAAGTACCAAGACTGTGACTCTTGTTGTGAATTTCCCCTTTAAACAGTCTTATTCTTTTAATTGATCTAGTCATTGGGTAAAATGTCTATGTCTGCGGATAGCAGAAGTACCAAGACTGTGACTCTTGTTGTGAATTTGCCCCTTTAAACAGTCTTATTCTTTTAATTGATCTAGTCATTGGGTAAAATGTCTATGTCTGCGGATAGCAGAAGTACCAAGACTGTGACTCTTGTTGTGAATTTGCCCCTTTAAACAGTCTTATTCTTTTAATTGATCTAGTCATTGGGTAAAATGTCTATGTCTGCGGATAGCAGAAGTACCAAGACTGTGACTCTTGTTGTGAATTTGCCCCTTTAAACAGTCTTATTCTTTTAATTGATCTAGTCATTGGGTAAAATGTCTATGTCTGCGGATAGCAGAAGTACCAAGACTGTGACTCTTGTTGTGAATTTGCCCTTTAAACAGTCTTATTCTTTTAATTGATCTAGTCATTGGGTAAAATGTCTATGTCTGCGGATAGCAGAAGTACCAAGACTGTGACTCTTGTTGTGAATTTGCCCTTTAAACAGTCTTATTCTTTTAATTGATCTAGTCATTGGGTAAAATGTCTATGTCTGCGGATAGCAGAAGTACCAAGACTGTGACTCTTGTTGTGAATTTGCCCCTTTAAACAGTCTTATTCTTTTAATTGATCTAGTCATTGGGTAAAATGTCTATGTCTGCGGATAGCAGAAGTACCAAGACTGTGACTCTTGTTGTGAATTTGCCCCTTTAAACAGTCTTATTCTTTTAATTGATCTAGTCATTGGGTAAAATGTCTATGTCTGCGGATAGCAGAAGTACCAAGACTGTGACTCTTGTTGTGAATTTGCCCTTTAAAGAGTCTTATTCTTTTAATTGATCTAGTCATTGGGTAAAATGTCTATGTCTGCGGATAGCAGAAGTACCAAGACTGTGACTCTTGTTGTGAATTTGCCCCTTTAAACAGTCTTATTCTTTTAATTGATCTAGTCATTGGGTAAAATGTCTATGTCTGCGGATAGCAGAAGTACCAAGACTGTGACTCTTGTTGTGAATTTGCCCCTTTAAACAGTCTTATTCTTTTAATTGATCTAGTCATTGGGTAAAATGTCTATGTCTGCGGATAGCAGAAGTACCAAGACTGTGACTCTTGTTGTGAATTTGCCCCTTTAAACAGTCTTATTCTTTTAATTGATCTAGTCATTGGGTAAAATGTCTATGTCTGCGGATAGCAGAAGTACCAAGACTGTGACTCTTGTTGTGAATTTGCCCCTTTAAACAGTCTTATTCTTTTAATTGATCTAGTCATTGGGTAAAATGTCTATGTCTGCGGATAGCAGAAGTACCAAGACTGTGACTCTTGTTGTGAATTTGCCCCTTTAAACAGTCTTATTCTTTTAATTGATCTAGTCATTGGGTAAAATGTCTATGTCTGCGGACAGCAGAAGTACCAAGACTGTGACTCTTGTTGTGAATTTGCCCCTTTAAAATGTCTTATTCTTTTAATTGATCTAGTCATTGGGTAAAATGTCTATGTCTGCGGACAGCAGAAGTACCAAGACTGTGACTCTTGTTGTGAATTTGCCCCTTTAAAATGTCTTATTCTTTTAATTGATCTAGTCATTGGGTAAAATGTCTATGTCTGCGGACAGCAGAAGTACCAAGACTGTGACTCTTGTTGTGAATTTGCCCCTTTAAACAGTCTTATTCTTTTAATTGATCTAGTCATTGGGTAAATGTCTATGTCTGCAGATAGCAGAAGTACCAAGACTGTGACTCTTGTTGTGAATTTGCCCCTTTAAACAGTCTTATTCTTTTAATTGATCTAGTCATTGGGTAAAATGTCTATGTCTGCGGATAGCAGAAGTACCAAGACTGTGACTCTTGTTGTGAATTTGCCCCTTTAAACAGTCTTATTCTTTTAATTGATCTAGTCATTGGGTAAAATGTCTGTGTCTGCGGATAGCAGAAGTACCAAGACTGTGACTCTTGTTGTGAATTTGCCCTTTAAACAGTCTTATTCTTTTAATTGATCTAGTCATTGGGTAAAATGTCTATGTCTGCGGATAGCAGAAGTACCAAGACTGTGACTCTTGTTGTGAATTTGCCCCTTTAAACAGTCTTATTCTTTTAATTGATCTAGTCATTGGGTAAAATGTCTATGTCTGCGGATAGCAGAAGTACCAAGACTGTGACTCTTGTTGTGAATTTGCCCCTTTAAACAGTCTTATTCTTTTAATTGATCTAGTCATTGGGTAAAATGTCTATGTCTGCGGATAGCAGAAGTACCAAGACTGTGACTCTTGTTGTGAATTTGCCCCTTTAAACAGTCTTATTCTTTTAATTGATCTAGTCATTGGGTAAAATGTCTATGTCTGCGGATAGCAGAAGTACCAAGACTGTGACTCTTGTTGTGAATTTGCCCTTTAAACAGTCTTATTCTTTTAATTGATCTAGTCATTGGGTAAAATGTCTATGTCTGCGGATAGCAGAAGTACCAAGACTGTGACTCTTGTTGTGAATTTGCCCCTTTAAACAGTCTTATTCTTTTAATTGATCTAGTCATTGGGTAAAATGTCTATGTCTGCGGATAGCAGAAGTACCAAGACTGTGACTCTTGTTGTGAATTTGCCCCTTTAAACAGTCTTATTCTTTTAATTGATCTAGTCATTGGGTAAAATGTCTATGTCTGCGGATAGCAGAAGTACCAAGACTGTGACTCTTGTTGTGAATTTGCCCCTTTAAACAGTCTTATTCTTTTAATTGATCTAGTCATTGGGTAAAATGTCTATGTCTGCGGATAGCAGAAGTACCAAGACTGTGACTCTTGTTGTGAATTTGCCCCTTTAAACAGTCTTATTCTTTTAATTGATCTAGTCATTGGGTAAAATGTCTATGTCTGCGGATAGCAGAAGTACCAAGACTGTGACTCTTGTTGTGAATTTGCCCCTTTAAACAGTCTTATTCTTTTAATTGATCTAGTCATTGGGTAAAATGTCTATGTCTGCGGATAGCAGAAGTACCAAGACTGTGACTCTTGTTGTGAATTTGCCCCTTTAAACACTCTTATTCTTTTAATTGATCTAGTCATTGGGTAAAATGTCTATGTCTGCGGATAGCAGAAGTACCAAGACTGTGACTCTTGTTGTGAATTTGCCCTTTAAACAGTCTTATTCTTTTAATTGATCTAGTCATTGGGTAAAATGTCTATGTCTGCGGATAGCAGAAGTACCAAGACTGTGACTCTTGTTGTGAATTTGCCCCTTTAAACAGTCTTATTCTTTTAATTGATCTAGTCATTGGGTAAAATGTCTATGTCTGCGGATAGCAGAAGTACCAAGACTGTGACTCTTGTTGTGAATTTGCCCCTTTAAACAGTCTTATTCTTTTAATTGATCTAGTCATTGGGTAAAATGTCTATGTCTGCGGATAGCAGAAGTACCAAGACTGTGACTCTTGTTGTGAATTTGCCCTTTAAACAGTCTTATTCTATTAATTGATCTAGTCATTGGGTAAAATGTCTATGTCTGCGGATAGCAGAAGTACCAAGACTTTGACTCTTGTTGTGAATTTGCCCTTTAAACAGTCTTATTCTTTTAATTGATCTAGTCATTGGGTAAAATGTCTATGTCTGCGGATAGCAGAAGTACCAAGACTGTGACTCTTGTTGTGAATTTGCCCCTTTAAACAGTCTTATTCTTTTAATTGATCTAGTCATTGGGTAAAATGTCTATGTCTGCGAACAGCAGAAGTAGCAACACTTTGACTCTTGTTGTGAATTTGCGCCTTTAAACAGTCTTATTCTTTTAATTGATCTAGTCATTGGGTAAAATGTCTATGTCTGCAGATAGCAGAAGTACCAAGACTGTGACTCTTGTTGTGAATTTGCCCCTTTAAACAGTCTTATTCTTTTAATTGATCTAGTCATTGGGTAAAATGTCTATGTCTGCGGATAGCAGAAGTACCAAGACTGTGACTCTTGTTGTGAATTTGCCCCTTTAAACAGTCTTATTCTTTTAATTGATCTAGTCATTGGGTAAAATGTCTGTGTCTGCGGATAGCAGAAGTACCAAGACTGTGACTCTTGTTGTGAATTTGCCCCTTTAAACAGTCTTATTCTTTTAATTGATCTAGTCATTGGGTAAAATGTCTATGTCTGCGGATAGCAGAAGTACCAAGACTGTGACTCTTGTTGTGAATTTGCCCCTTTAAACAGTCTTATTCTTTTAATTGATCTAGTCATTGGGTAAAATGTCTATGTCTGCGGATAGCAGAAGTACTAAGACTGTGACTCTTGTTGTGAATTTGCCCCTTTAAACAGTCTAATTCTTTTAATTGATCTAGTCATTGGGTAAAATGTCTGTCTGCGGATAGCATAAGTGCCAAGACTGTGACTCTTGTTGTGAATTTGCCCCTTTAAACAGTCTTATTCTTTTAATTGATCTAGTCATTGGGTAAAATGTCTATGTCTGCGGATAGCAGAAGTTCCAAGACTGTGACTCTTGTTGTGAATTTGCCCCTTTAAACAGTCTTATTCTTTTAATTGATCTAGTCATTGGGTAAAATGTCTATGTCTGCGGATAGCAGAAGTACCAAGACTGTGACTCTTGTTGTGAATTTGCGCCTTTAAACAGTCTAATTCTTTTAATTGATCTAGTCATTGGGTAAAATGTCTATGTCTGCGGATAGCAGAAGTACCAAGACTGTGACTCTTGTTGTGAATTTGCCCCTTTAAACAGTCTTATTCTTTTAATTGATCTAGTCATTGAGTAAAATGTCTATATCTGCGGACAGCAGAAGTACCAAGACGTTGACTCTTGTTGTGAATTTGCCCCTTTAAACAGTCTTATTCTTTTAATTGATCTAGTCATTGGGTAAAATGTCTGTGTCTGCGGATAGCAGAAGTACCAAGACGTTGACTCTTGTTGTGAATTTGCCCCTTTAAACAGTCTTATTCTTTTAATTGATCTAGTCATTGGGTAAAATGTCTGTCTGCGGATAGCAGAAGTACCAAGACTGTGACTCTTGTTGTGAATTTGCCCCTTTAAACAGTCTTATTCTTTTAATTGATCTAGTCATTGGGTAAAATGTTTATGTCTGCGGATAGCAGAAGTACCAAGACTGTGACTCTTGTTGTGAATTTGCGCCTTTAAACAGTCT
This sequence comes from Protopterus annectens, assembly GCF_019279795.1. Lineage (NCBI taxonomy): Eukaryota > Metazoa > Chordata > Ceratodontiformes > Protopteridae > Protopterus > Protopterus annectens. The sequence goes on from NC_056732.1 coordinate 1,874,504,294, forward strand.
AATTCTTTTAATTGATCTAGTCATTGGGTAAAATGTCTGTCTGCGGATAGCATAAGTGCCAAGACTGTGACTCTTGTTGTGAATTTGCCCCTTTAAACAGTCTTATTCTTTTAATTGATCTAGTCATTGGGTAAAATGTCTATGTCTGCGGATAGCAGAAGTTCCAAGACTGTGACTCTTGTTGTGAATTTGCCCCTTTAAACAGTCTTATTCTTTTAATTGATCTAGTCATTGGGTAAAATGTCTATGTCTGCGGATAGCAGAAGTACCAAGACTGTGACTCTTGTTGTGAATTTGCCCCTTTAAACAGTCTTATTCTTTTAATTGATGTAGTCATTGGGTAAAATGTCCATGTCTGCGGATAGCAGAAGTACCAAGACTGTGACTCTTGTTGTGAATTTGCGCCTTTAAACAGTCTAATTCTTTTAATTGATCTAGTCATTGGGTAAAATGTCTATGTCTGCGGATAGCAGAAGTACCAAGACTGTGACTCTTGTTGTGAATTTGCGCCTTTAAACAGTCTTATTCTTTTAATTGATCTAGTCATTGGGTAAAATGTCTATGTCTGCGGATAGCAGAAGTACCAAGACTGTGACTCTTGTTGTGAATTTGCCCCTTTAAACAGTATAATTCTTTTAATTGATCTAGTCATTGGGTAAAATGTCTATGTCTGCGGATAGCAGAAGTACCAAGACTGTGACTCTTGTTGTGAATTTGCCCCTTTAAACAGTCTTATTCTTTTAATTGATCTAGTCATTGGGTAAAATGTCTATTTCTGCAGATAGCAGAAGTACCAAGACGTTGACTCTTGTTGTGAACTTGCCCCTTTAAGCAGTCTTATTCTTTTAATTGATCTAGTCATTGGGTAAAATGTCTGTCTGCGGATAGCAGAAGTACCAAGACTGTGACTCTTGTTGTGAATTTGCCCCTTTAAACAGTCTTATTCTTTTAATTGATCTAGTCATTGGGTAAAATGTCTATTTCTGCAGATAGCAGAAGTACCAAGACTGTGACTTTTGTTGTGAATTTGCACCTTTAAACAGTCTTATTCTTTTAATTGATCTAGTCATTGGGTAAAATGTCTATGTCTGCGGATAGCAGAAGTTCCAAGACTGTGACTCTTGTTGTGAATTTGCCCCTTTAAACAGTCTTATTCTTTTAATTGATCTAGTCATTGGGTAAAATGTCTATGTCTGCGGATAGCAGAAGTACCAAGACTGTGACTCTTGCTGTGAATTTGCCCCTTTAAACAGTCTTATTCTTTTAATTGATCTAGTCATTGGGTAAAATGTCTATTTCTGCAGATAGCAGAAGTACCAAAACTGTGACTCTCATTGTGAATTTGCCCCTTTTATCTTTTTCTTTTCTACATTCTCTGAGCTTTTAAAATGTTCTCTTCAAGGCCGGGCATCCCACCTCATCCTGCTCTCTCATTATTGTAAGTCTTTGTGGTGCACTGTAACACTTTTTGATAGTGTTTCTTCTTTTTCTTTGGCCTCTTTAGGAGTATCAAGTTGACCTCCTAGATGCCTACAGTAGTGCACTCAGAAGGTATAAACCCCATTAATGCTTATGGCACCTCTTTTATTCCAAACAGCAAGTAGGATAACAACTGCTTTCACTTACAGTCTGCCTTAGTTACTTTTTTTAATGTAGCACAAATAATACCAGTAATATACTCCACTAGAACTGCAAGCAACAAATAACCCACAAGTTAGAGTAACAAAAAACACTTTATTAAATACCATTAACTGACTAAGCACTTTCACCCACACCAAAGGGCATCAGAATCAAATTAACACTAAAACACCGTACATTTATATACATTAACTTCCTACCCACACTCCATTATTCTAATAAGATTCAATTAAAACAGCATTCAATCTAAAATGTAAAGTATGTATAATATAAAAGTATGTTATGTCCCAATGTCAACACTTTAAAATATACATACATGTAAGTAAAAGGCAAATGACAGCATTACATTATTTTATAACTGACCTCAGTAAGTATCTTCTGAGTTTGATTGTCTAAGATTGTAAATGTCCTGCTTTCCCCATTGCTGTACTTGATACCTAGCTGTAGCTGTTGCTTTACCTCCATTTACTAGGTTTATTGGCCTATTTAGTGACTGCATATGGCCTCCAGAGCTATCACACGACATTAAAATGGGGGGAAATATTACCTTATTATGGCATCATGAGACAAGTCAGAAGCCATGGCTACAAGTTTTAAAAGTGCATCTAGAATTGTCAGCTAGAAGATTCATAAGTATTCCTAGAATTGTCAGCTATATCACTCAGAAGTATTTCTAGAATTGTCAGCTGCAAAATTCAGAATATGTGTGTGTATATATATATATATATATATATATATATATATATATATATATATATATATCTTTATCACTGTGAACGTGCATTATCTTTACTTTTTATCTGTTGACATGTTTACTTACACAGCAGCCTTTTACCAGGGTGATCATGCTTCCAGAATCAGTAAAGCTTGAACTTCCCACCCTTCCAAAAATATAGTATACTATAATACCTGAGTTGTAATCATACTTCTCAAACTCTTAGCACAAGAATTCTGTACAAAGGCACAAAAATTGCGACAAATTAAATTTTGATCTTTTAAAATGAGAAAGTTGCTAAGAATAACAATTTGTGTTCACATTTATTTTCTTAAGGATATGATGTGTGAAACTCAAATGTACATCATTATTTAGTGATTTCATTCTTCAGTGATCTGCCAGAAAACCTGACATTTTATGAGAAAACGACAAAAAATATGAGGTAAAAATCTAGCTATTTGAGAGGTATAGTTCTAATACAGTTATATACTGCTGACTCAGTTTTCTGGCTTCAGTCTTGTCCCATTCAATATTTATTTATTTTTATTTATTTATCATTTGTTGACCAGGAAAGTCCGACTAGGTTCCACAGAGCCTGTTTTCAGTGGAGGCCCGGGGAGAAATGCTCCAGATGCATGTCTTTGGAATAGGAACAGTATGATTTGTAGCATGCACATAACATTTCATCCTCACATTTCTGTCTATGTAACTCCTCCCTCTACTTCAGAAATGAGTTAAGTCATTACTTGCAACTCTTCTTTCATAGGAGATTGACCATTTCTTAGGGCAGTTTTAGATTTTGAAGAAGACATTTCCATTTAAATAAGTATCATTACCTGATGAGGTTTCTATTAAAGCTAATAATTTGTCAGACTTACTGGCTTCTCTGTGCAACGCCTACTCTTTCATACTTCTAGGTAATGTACTTTTAAACCTGTCCACTGGGACAATTTCCAATATTTTTATTTTAGTATTACCACTGATTTCAGCTTTAAGCAGTCAGCAGAGATGATTAAGGGCATTAAAAGGTTGCTTACTATATTCCAGGGTTTAAGTCTGTCAGCCTCCATTTGCCTTGCTTGTAATTAGGAAGTTGTGCTAGGCTCCTCAGAGGTCTCACATACAGCATGACCTGTAACTATCTATGAACGTATGCATCTGGTTGTAAACATTAACATTTAAATTGTGTCATTTTATGGCTTGCACATTGGAAATTCTTCCAGCTCTGGCTAAAAGTACTTTTTCAGTCATTGTATAATCTGGCCCTCCATATTCATGCTGTTTTTTAATATATCCCCTGTCAGGTGGAAAGAAAAGATGTTAGTATATTCTGATTAGACCTAGCTCTCTTGCATAAATTATCTTTCAGAGCCCCCAAGGAAGACTATATACCACCCTCCTTATTTTTTAATGGCAGGTACAGTTCCTAGCGTAGCAGTTACACTGGCTGGTCTCACTAGTCGCTGTTGTAACTTTAAAAAGTTTTTGGTTGTTTTTTCACTTTCAGTTCCATTAAGGCTTTTAGCAAGTCCTCCATGCTTGTGTGTATGTGGGGGGGGGGGGGAGGAATAGGAAAACAAACTGTTCAGCAAATGTGATTTCAAATAGGTCATGCACTTGACAGCAGAGAATTGCTGATGAATGGTGAATTGGCAAGTTCCTGACGAAGCTGCCTGTGCACCTGTGTCAGTAAACCTTGTGAAAAAATAGCTTTGTTTACATAATGAAAAGGTAGCCCACTTGGTTTTCCACACTGTCTCCACAGAATATGTATGTATATAATTTACAGCTCAAAGCATTATTTATAAGTGTCTCTACCACATAGGTAAAGTCCCATGCTAACCTTCCAGCAACAGGCTACAAATTCAGGGGTATGGCTGCCGGCCTTCATCAGCCCCTCCTCCCTTTCATCTCCACACAAGACAAAGGTTTTCACCTGAACTTGCCCCAGGGTAAATTGACTGTTTACCCTGAGTGGGACATTCAGTGCCAGGAATCTAGGTAAAGCCCGTTCTTCAAGTCACAACATACCCCCAAGAGAGGGACTATCTTCCTGAGTTGTCTCTGTTAGACAAAATCCTTTTATAGATCAATAAATTAGTATTTATTCATTCATCCTTTGTTGACTGGGTTAGTCTCACTAGGCTAATAGCCTCCTTTTAGCAGAGACACGAGGTGGTATTTATACTGATAGGAGAAATTTGGCCAAGTATTGGGTACTTCTGCAACTCTTTTCGTTAGGTGTCATGGGGTGTTTTACATTCACTTGTGCTACTGCAGCAGATGGGGCCACGGTTTAATGTCTGATCTGAGGGAAGAGCTACTTAGGAGTGTAGCACCCCCCCACCTTATGCTGCATTGCAGTGTCAGCAATAAATCTACTTGGTGTGGGAATTGAACCCACAGACTTCTGCACCATAGTAGAGTGTGCTACCTGCTGCACTACTGACACTGACTAATGTATATTTACTGATCAAACTTAAAGGCAGATCCCCGTTTTCCCAGGCAAGATGTCCCACTATATATGTATATCTTTTTGTAACAGTCTGAACCCCCCAGTTTTATACGTAGTCGCATGTTTCGTTAACTCACTACACTCTTACGTAGTCGCATGTTTCGTTAACTCACTATACTCTTACGTAGTCGCATGTTTTGTTAACTCACTATACTCTTACTTAGTCGCATGTTTCGTTAACTCACTATACTCTTACATAGTCGCATGTTTTGTTAACTCAATATACTCTTACGTAGTCGCATGTTTTGTTAACTCACTATACTCTTACGTAGTCGCATGTTTCGTTAACTCACTAAACTCTTTCATTTTCTAAAAATGGTGATAGTACAAGTTGTGTCTGCCTTATGAAAGACATAGGTCTTGCTTGTTCTGTTATTGCTTGTGTATATCCAGAGCACGCTTATATTAGTGCAACTGAAACCGCCTGGATAAGAACCTTGCTAAGATGTAAAAATGGACACCTGCAGCATCAGCCTGAGAGAGAAATATGGCATGAAGGTAAACAGGAATGACAACATTATGTAAATTAGATATGGAGCCATATCTGCTGTGATCTCTCTGATGGCCTGTTTTGCTGGTTATGGAGCTACAGAAACAAAAGTACAAAATAAATGTTAAAAAATAATGACCATAATAACAAGAGAATTCGGCTATTACAGCATTTTAAGTAACACGATTTTTAAGAATAAAGGAATCTGTTTTAATCGTGTGTTGTCTTGAAAAACACATAATATAATATTGATTGATACAACTTGTACAATAGTGGTGCAAAGGCACAGTGAATAGGACTGTCACTTTACAGTATGAAATTTCCTGGTTCAATTCTCATCTACGGTACCTTCTCTGTGGAATCTGCATGTTTTGTCAGTTTTCTACAGGTATTTGGTTTCTTCTCACCTGGTAAAGACGTGCAGTAGGTGAAATGGAGTTCTCCGAATTGCCTTGTATGTATGCATGTAGTGGGTAAGTGAGTGACAATGTGCATTCTGTGCTAGAGAAGTCATCATCATCAACCCTTGTTTTCCCAATTTTTACATGGGGTCGGGGTGTTGTCAATAGTTACCATCTCTTTTGATTCAGTGCCACTCTCCTGCCATCTTCAACACTCATGCCTCACTGTTACAGCTGGTCTCTCACACAATCCATCCACCTCTTTCCTGGATGCCCTCATTTCCTCTTGCCTTCTTGTTTGTCCCAAATTTTATTCACCAGATTACCTTCTTCTTTTCTGCACGTGTTTGAAACATCATAATATGTTCTCTTTGACCTTTTCTGTAACTGAAGCTACTTTGGCTTCTGCTCTTATGTCCTCATTTCTTCACCTGTCCTACAGTGTGCACCCTACCACCCATCTTAAGACGTCATCACCATACCTCTAGCTTCCTCAGCTGCTCTGCCTTTACTGCCCAGGTTTCTGTATCATACAGTAATACTGGTCACACTGTTGTTTTGTACATCTTTCTTATCAGCTTCTTTGGCATTATTCTATCATATACTACAACTGGCACTCTATGCCAGTTGGATGGAGCCCCTCTGATTATAGCTTTGACCTCTTCATTCAGACTTCCCTTCTCCTCAACCACCCCTCTAATACATGAAGCTGTTAACCTGTTCCACTATTTGCCCTTCTATGTCACTGTTCATCTTCTTCTGATTTCCCCCATTTTCTGTCATTACACCTGTCTTATCTGTATGTGCTCAGTTCCATCCCGTGTGCCTTTAGTTTTGCATTCCATTCCCCTGTCCTTTGCTGAAGTTCTTGCTCAGAGTCTGCCTGTAATACCACGTCATCCACATACATCAGCTTTGTTGATCTTTGCCCTCTGACCTGTTTGCTAATGTAGTCCATCAGCGATATGAACAGCAGTGGGCTCAGAGCTGAACCCTGGTGCACAGCCACTCCCACTATAAATACAGCTGCATTTTTAATTCTTAAAGAATTGTTTCACAGAACAAATTGCCAAGCATCCCAAGAATGATTTACAGAGAAGCGTCTGCTTACTGCTCTTTTCTAACTGTAGCATTTCTGAATAGTCTTGTCAAAGATGCAGGCATTTTATGTGCTCAACTGGTTGCTACTGCAAAAGCTGCAGAACGAAAAATTATAGAATAGTTTTATTTTCTACCCGATCAACGTTGTTGTTCTTGTTGTGTTTTTTGGCTTTTCCCGGTTAGGGGTCGCCACAGCAGAACTCCGGTCCGCTAATGATTGGCAGTAGATTTTTACGTGCTGAGTTGCCAGCCCTAATGCACAACCCTCAACGAAGGTATGCCCATTCACGCATGTCACCACACAGAAGACACTCTAGCTGAGAATCGAACAGGACAACGTGTTACTGTGAGGCAACAACGCTACCGCAGCACCACCACTGCAGTGTGCAAAGGAAATGTCTTTGAGTTTTCATGCTGCATTTCTGTGACAGAATCTTATAACATTTGCTGTAGTGTAATGCTACCTGTTATAAACTGAATGCTTTCACATAAAGAAATCAAAATCCAAAAAGTATTTCTTTGCAATTTCTTTATAAATCTTTATTCTGAACTTATTTTTAAAGTGGGTTTTAATGCCAGTGTAACTGCTGTCAAATACAACCTACCAGAAGGAGATAGCACTGCTTGACCAAACAATTCCTAGAAAAACAAAACAGGTGATTTAAAGATTAGTATAAAACGTTTCACCGCATTTAGCAGTTCTGGGAAAAACAGAGAACATAGCAAGTCAATAAATACCTTTCATATGTGCCAGTAAATACATTTGAAAGTAAGTGATGTGTCACTGCGATTAAGAAAAGCTGAGAAAAGATTAATATATTTTGCTAAAATATATCCATTTAAGAAGTCAACGCTGTGCACAACGCTAAATGTAAATAGCTGATTTTTGCGCAAATACTAAAATGCCAAAAGTGGGTTTGCATTTGTTTACACTGTTAGCAGCAAATGCATGTCAGTAATCTGAACATTGTTTTTTTTTTCAATAATGCGTATTTCCACCTCCAAGCATAGCCACCTCTTGACTTTCATCGGTCACAAAAGGCCAGTGCAATTAAGCTTCAACTGTGTCACTGCTGACTTTTGGCTCAGAGGGGCAAAGCAGGTGCAGCACCATTGATTTGGGTTGGAGCACCAGGTCCAGGCTTAGTAGTAGCCAGCGGGGTGGGGGTAGGAGTGAGTCATTGACACCAGCCTGCAAACTTGGGAAGATGCAAGGGGGGAGCCTGAAGTTGGACTGACTCCTTTGAAGAATAGGCAAAAAGCTTTCAAGAATCTGGGAGGTATTGGATTTTATGGTACATCAGGAGACAGCTTGGATATATGCATGGAAGCACACAAGCAAGATGCATGTAGATTCATAGCTTCATAGATCTTTACTAGGCTAACAGCCATCAGGGCCTTTTTAAACCTAGCCATATAAAGACCAAAATAGCAGGCATTTCATTCTGTGGTCATAGGATCATAGGAGGTTACTAGGCAATCGACCTGAAGGTCATTTTAAGCCTAGCCATTTCATCCCAATGTGATACCATAGATACTCTAGCCAATACCCAGGGCTGTATTTAGTAATGACTGCCCATGTCCAGGAAGGTTGTGGGTGCTGTCCACGGTAAGAAGTTATGGTGCACCATCCACGTGTCCAGGTTCCTTTTGAACAGTGTCATAGAGGTGCTCTGCTACACATGAATTAGCAGCCTATTCCAAAGATGTGGCAGTCACTAGGAAACAAATATGTCCCTCCAGTATCTCCTATTCAAGTTGCAGGCCATATTTAGGTCCCTAGAATGGTTTGCTCTAGTCCCTTTTTATTTATGGATGTGTAGAAAATTCATTAGATTTGGGTCGGAGATTGCTCTGTAAGCCAAGTATAAGTCTCCCCTAAGAAGTCTATATGATACTGAGTTTAGTGACAGGGACTTAGTCAGTCTGTGTAAGGCACATGCTGGAGTCCCTTGATCTTCTTGGAAACCTCTGAAGTCTCTCCAAATGCTGCAGGCACTTTGTATGATACATGGTGAAAGGGGAATTGTACTCAATTATGGCCCTAATTAGTGACTAGAATAGAGGGGTTATAACCTCCATTGCTCTAGAGGCAGTGCCTTTGCTAATCAAGTGTGCTACTTAGAAAGCTTTCCTTACTACAGTAGACACATGGTGGTCAAAGTTAAGGTCGCAGTCTACTTATGATCCCAGATCTCTTACCACTTCGTAGGTACACAGGGTATTGTTGTAGGTACACAGGGTATTGTTTTTGGTACACATGGTATTGTTGTAGGTACACAGAGTATTGTTGTTAATTTGATAGTGTAAATGCCCAGATCTCATACCACTTTGTAGGTGCACAGGGTGTTGTTGTAGGTACACAGGGTATTGTCATAGGTACACAGGGGTATTGTTGTAGGTACACAGGGTACTGTTGTAGGTAAACAGGGTATTGTTAATTTGATAGTGTAAATGCCTAGATCACGTAACACTTTGTAGGTGCACAGGGTATTGTTATAGGTACACAGGGTGTTGTTGTAGGTAAACAGGGTATTGTCGTAGGTACACAGGGTATTGTTGTAGGTACACAGGGTACTGTTGTAAGTACACAGGGTATTGTTGTAGGTACACAGGGTACTTTTGTAGGTGCACAGGGTATTGTTGTTAATTTGATAGTGCAAACGCCCAGATCTCATACCACTTTGTAGGTGCACAGGGTGGTGTTGTAGGTACACAGGGTACTGTTGTAGTTACACAGGGTACTGTTGTAGGTACACAGGGTATTGTTGTAGGTACACAGGGTATTGTTAATTTGATAGTGTAAATGCCCAGATCTCATACCACTTTGTAGGTGCACAGGGTATTGTTGTAGGTACACAGGGTACTGTTGTAGGTACACAGGGTATTGTTAATTTGATAGTGTAAATGCCCAGATCTCGTACCACTTTGTAGGTGCACAGGGTGTTGTTGTAGGGACACAGGGTACTGTTGTAGGGACACAGGGTACTGTTGTAGGTACACAGGGTATTGTTGTTAATTTCATAGTGTAAACACCCAGATCTCATACCACTTTGTAGGTGCACAGGGTGTTGTTGTAGGTACACAGGGTACTGTTGTAAGTACACAGGGTACTGTTGTAGGTACACAGGGTATTGTTAATTTGATAGTGTAAATGCCCAGATCTCGTACCACTTTGTAGGTGCACAGGGTATTGTTGTAGGTACACAGGGTATTGTTGTAGGTACACAGGGTATTGTTGTAGGTACACAGGGTACTGTTGTAGGTACACAGGGTATTGTTGTTAATTTGATAGTGTAAACGCCCAGATCTCGTACCACTTTGTAGGTGCACAGGGTATTGTTGCTAATTTGATAGTGTAAACGCCCAGATTTCTTACCACTTCGTAGTTACACATGGTATTGTTGTTAATTTGATGGTGTAAACACCCAGATCTCTTACCACTCCGTAGTTACACAGGGTATTGTTGTTAATTTGGTAGTGTAAATGCCCACATCTCATACACTTTGTAGGTACACAGGTTATTGTTGTTGGCACACAGTGTATTGTTCTAGGTACACAGGATACTGTTGTAGGTACACAGGGTATTGTTATTAATTTGATAGTGTAAATGCCCAGAACTCGTACCACTTTGTAGGTGCACAGTGTATTGTCGTAGGTACACAGGGTATTGTTGTAGATACACAGGGTATTGTTGTTAATTTTGTAGTGTAAACACCCAGATCTCGTACCACTTTGTAGGTACACAGGGTATTGTTGTGGGTATTGTTGTAGGTGCACAGGGTATTGTTGCAGGCACACAGTGTATTGTTGTAGGTACACAGGGTATTGTTGTAGGTACACAGGGTATTGTTGTAGGTACACACCCAGATCTCGTATTGCTGTAGGTACACAGGTTGTTGTTGTAGGTACACAGGGTATTGTTGTAGGTACACAGGGTATTGTTGTAGGTACACAGGGTATTGTTGTAGGTACACAGGGTATTGTCGTAGGTACACAGGGTATTGCTGTAGGTACACAGGTTGTTGTTGTAGGTACACAAGGTATTGTTGTTAATTTGATAGTATAAACGCCCAGATCTCGTACCACTTTGTAGGTACACAGGTTATTGCTGTAGGTACACAGGGTATTGTTGTAGGTACACAGGGTACTGTTGTAGGTACACAGGGTATTGTTGTTAATTTGATAGTGTAAACACCCAGATCTCGTACCACTTTGTAGGTGCACAGGGTATTCTTGCTAATTTGATAGTGTAAACACCTAGATTTCTTACCACTTTGTAGTTACACAGGGTATTGTTGTTAATTTGGTAGTGTAAATGCCCACATCTCATACCACTTTGTAGGTACACATGGTATTGTTGTTGGCACACAGGGTATTGTTCTAGGTACACAGGATACTCTTGTAGTTAAGCAGGGTATCGTTGTTAATTTGATAGTGTAAATGCCCAGAACTCATACCACTTTGTAGGTGCACAGTGTATTGTCCTAGGTACACAGGGTATTGTTGTAGGTACACAGGGTATTGTTGTTAATTGGGTAGTGTAAACACCCAGATCTCGTACCACTTTGTAGGAACAGAGGGTATTGTTGTAGGTACACAGGGTACTGTTGTAGGTACACAGGGTACTGTTGTTAATTTGATAGTGTAAATGCGCAGATCTCATACCACTTTGTAGGTGCACAGGGTATTGTTGTAGGTACACAGAGTACTGTTGTAGGTACACAGAGTACTGTTGTAGGTACACAGAGTACCATTGTAGGTACAGAGGGTATTGTTGTAGGTACACAGGGTATTGTTGTTAATTTGATAGTGTAAACACTCAGATATTGTACCATTTTGTAGGTGCACAGGGTATTGTTGCAGGTACACAGGGTATTGTTGTAGGTGCACAGGGTATTGTTGTAGGTGCACAGGGTATTGTTGCAGGTGCACAGGGTATTGTTGTAGGTGCACAGGGTATTATCATAGGTACACAGGGTATTGTTGTAGGTGCACAGGGTATTGTTGCAGGTGCACAGGGTATTGTTGTAGGTGCACAGGGTATTATCATAGGTACACAGGGTATTGTTGCAGGTGCACAGGGTATTGTTGTAGGTGCACAGGGTATTATCATAGGTACACAGGGTATTGTTGTAGGTGCACAGGGTATTGTTGAAGGACACAGAGTGTATTATAGGTACACAGGGTACTGTTGTAGGTACACAGGGTATTGTTGAAGGACACAGAGTGTATTATAGGTACAAAGGGTACTGTTGTAGGTACACAGGGTATTGTTGTTAATTTGATAGTTTAAATGGATATTGTTTTTACCAAAGGGAATGATGATGCATTTCTTTGCATTCAGTTTTAGACTGTGATTAAGACATCAGTCAGTGGTCTGTGTAAAACCCTCCTGCAGTATACTCACAGCATTTGGTACACCAGTCGTTGGTCTGTGTGAGACCCTCCTGCAGTATACTGACAGCATTTGGTACACCAGTCATTGATCTGTGTGAGAACATCCTGCAGTATACTGACATCATTTGAGGATTCAATAATTGCACCCAGTTTATAGTCCACAAAGTTGGTCGGCCACAGCCCCTTCATTTTTACCTGAATTTCAGAGAAGTATATACCAAACAGTAGGGAGCCCAGCAATGACCTGTGGCACCCCGCTGGTAACAGTTCTGCTGGTTGCTGTGGAGTCTCCCACTTTGATAGTGTGTGTCTGGTTTTTGAGCCAGTTGGCGACCCATCTTACATCAAAGGGGTTTACATTTCAGTTTGCTAAGTTTATCAGTAATGCCTGAATGTAGGATTGTGTCATAGGCCTTTGCTAAGTCAAGGTATGCTGTGTGCACAGATTTGCCCTCATCAATGATCCTGGCCACATTTTCAAATTAATCTACCAGGTTTAACAGACAGGATCTGCCCTTGACAAACCAGAATTGGGTTGGATCCAGGGTTTGGAGGTCACCTATGCCTTTATTTATGAGGTCCATGATGATAGTGTTCCATGGCTTTACAGATATGAGGCTGGTCAGGTCTATAATTCCCTGGGTCTGTTGCTAAGCCACCTTTGTGGAGGGGAATAACTCTTGCTGTTCTCCATTCCTCAGAAACAAAACCTGTGGTTAGGCTGTGTTTGAAGAGGGTACTTAATGGTGATGATAGATTATGTTTTAGTTTGCTTAGAAGACAGCCAGGGATGCCATCTGGTCCCATACAGGCTGTGTTTTTTGCCTTAGACAAGGCTATAACAATCTGCTCTTCAGATATGTAGGGTGGGGGGGCAGTTGGGGGCAAGGTTTGTGATAAGTTTGGAGGGGATAAGGGAGTGACATTGTTGCCATATCTGTCTGCTAGCAGGTTTGCTATGTCTGCGGGATCAGTGTGCGTGATACTGTCAGTAGTTCAGCATGTGCTTGAGGCCTACCTTCTAAGCTATGCATATAGCTGTAAAAGGCCTTATGGTTATCCTTGGCTATGATTGCTGTTTTTCTCAAAGTTTATTATTTATTTATTTTATTTTACATTTGTTAACTGGGAATGTCCACTGGACACATGTCCTTTTTCAGTGGAGCCCCGAGGAGAAAAGCTCCACTAGTAAACAACAGTAAGAGTGAATACAGTAGATAATATACAAGAACAGTTATGAAAAAACACAATGTATAAGACATTATATAACAATATGTGGACATTAACAGAGTAGATACATACGAGACTTGGTTTGTCCATGTCGTTTATGCTTCACCCTACATCTAAAGCATACTTAAGTCGATACACACAGATAATATTGTTTAATGTCCAACTGACTAGTCAGTTTGTGCAATTCGTGTAGGATATGGCTGTAGTACAACAAACAATAGCTGTTAAGTATTCTGTACAGAGTATAGTGGGACTGAAATTTGAAATGAGCCAGAACTGTAGCTTGAAGTTAACCAAGACTAGTACAGAACAGAGCCAATTAGAAGTGTAGTGAGTTCTTAGTTTCTTTTGGAACTGTGTTAGTGGTACGATAGATGATGTGTGTGTAGGTAAGGAGTTCCATAGATACATAGTTAGAGAAGAGTTACTCTCCTGTTGTATTGAGGGGTTTAGTTACCTCAAGAAGGAATTTATTGTTTGAGCAAAGAGTCCTTTTACTTGAGTATGGTTGCAGTAATTTTTGTAGTGAAAGTTTTTTTTTTGGGTTGATGCAGAATTTTATGAGCTAACGTGAGTTGATTGTGTTACAAGAGATGAGGAAATTCTAGCCAGTTAAGTTGTTTTAATGCTAGACAGTGGTGTGTCCTATAAGGGGAGTCAGTAGCAAACCTGGTGATGTTGTTATTGCAGGATTCTAGTTTTGCTAAGTCAGTCTTTTTGAAATTGGTGAATATAGGGGAGGCACACACTAGGGTATAAAGTTGGTGGGTATACGCTATGGTGGCTTTTAGTTGTTTAGTAAGATACTCTCTGCTCCTATGTAGAGTTCCCAGTTTCTTATGTACTTTTTTAATAGTGTGGGCAACTTGAGCATCAAATCTCAAATTATTGTCAATCTCAACACCAAGTAGCTTTGTGTGAGCTATGGGGAAAGTGGGGAAAATTATGGTTTTGTTACTGGATGTAATATTAAAGGTGGGGTCTGATGTGGTGGATCTGGTTGGTTTGAAAAGAAGCAGTTTTGTTTTGTTAGGATTCAAAATAAGTTGGATGTTAGATAGGAATTTTTAGAAGGTCTTATTATAATTTTGAAGTTACGGAACATCGAATACAATATGGTTGACACCATATTATCGAAGTTCCGTAACTTTGAAAAAAAAATAAAATAAAACTTCAAATGCTTACCCTAATGGGTTTAAGCAGGGGGGCAAGCCCCCCTGCACCTCCCCACCCCCCGCTACTTAAATAGACCAACTCCGAGATTGCACTTTAGTGTAGTATAGTGCGGAAAGAGAAGCACTGTAGTGCGAGTTCGGAGTTATTTAAGTAGCGGGGGTGTGGGGGGTGCAGAGGGGCTTGCCCCCTGCCTACACACAGTAGTTTTGTTTTTTTTTTGTTGTAATTTTTTTTTTATTAAATTTCGATTGTTTAATAGTTTGATGCATAAAGTTTGATGTTTATGCATTCTAGCCATTAAACAGTCATGATTATAATATAGACCCATTTTTCGACTGCCAGAAAGGATAGGTTGGTTAAGTGATTGGAGTTCTTGTAGGGAAGAAGCTGAACAGATTAGAGTGGAATCATCTGCATATTGTATGACAGATGCATGAGGAATGAAAAGTTACCCTTAAAAGATTTGACATGTTGTCTTATTTGCCTGTTGAGGCTAAGGAGGGTACTTTTCCATTCTTGGGGCCTTGCCTTAACTTTCTTAGACAACAACGTTTTGTGTTTGTTGTATAGTTTGTTGATGCTGGATGTCCACAAGGGTGGCTTTCTTTTTTATTTGGGTTTCTGGTTTTGATTCTTTCTGGAACAGCTGAGTCTGCACACTTATACAAGTGATTGTACAGGGCTTTAGTGTACGCTTTGGTGTAGTTACCACTTCCAGATGGGGTGGGGCTTGGAATGCATTTATACCTTCACCTAGGAGGGTATAGTTTGCCTTGGTGAAGTTTTTTAGTCTGATTTCTCCCTTTGTGAGTTCTGGTGTTAGTGTCAGTTCAAAGGTGACTGATTTGTGGTCAGATTTAACTAATGAGTGTGTGACAGTTGCCATGCTGCAGCTGTTTGTCATGTTAGTGAGGACTAGATCTAGTATGTTTGTTCCTCTTGCTGGGGTTTGAACAATTTGTTCGAGGGAATTTCAGTTAATAAAGTCAGAGCTTTTGCACTAGTGAGTTGGGGCTAGGGTAGGTTTCCTAACTGCTGGTGGGATAATTGAAATCATCCATGACCAGACTGTTTGGCAATATTTGGATTGATTCCAGTTTGGTCAAGTAGGCCTTGCAAGCATCATGATCCATGGAGGGGGATCTATAACTAGTTATGACTTGAATGGGGTTTTTACCCACGATAATTTGAACTTGAAGTAACTCCATGGAGTTGTCCAGTCTAGCTAGTAGGGAGGTGAATTTAACACCACCTCCTTTGGTTCTCGCACATTCGTTTTGTGGTATGAAGTTGTAGAAGGTATTGTACTCTTGCAAGGCTTTTGCACTATCTGAGGTCTTGAACCAGATTTCTGTGTCTGCAGAGACATCCACATCCTCCAGTGACAGAAGTGCTTCCAGCAGTTTAAGCTCCTAGCGTTTAGCAGCATAACCCTTATTTTGTTATGGTTGGCAATTTTCATATGAGCAGTTTTGCTTTTGAGACCTTGCCTAAAACAGGCACTGTGGGGGAAGCAAGAGCCTTTGCCAGCAGCCGAAAGACTAGTGGTGCCAGATGCAAACCATCTCTGGCAAAGCAGTGAGGTTTGTTGACCCTGTCATCCCAGGCTGACAGAAACTGGATCTCCTTTGAATGATGCCCAAAACTAAGCCAATTATTGAAATCTATCATTTTTTGTTTATACTGAGGCATCATTCTAGGTGAGGGTAATATACTGCTCAAGGCTAGGGACATATCTGCCTGGAACACACACTCGGAGAGCTCAATCATATATCTCGTCATATAGTCCAGTGAGGTGTGTCTCAGGTTATTCACGCCAACATGAGCTATGACAGAGTCATAATGGTACATGTTGCTGAGAGACCTGACTGCTTGTGTGATCTGACAAATTCTGGCACTGGACAGGCAGCTGACTGTGACTTTCTCCTTATCTAACCTGGTGAGTGGGACATCCATGTGTCTCACTATGGAGACTCCAATTACAAGAAATTTGTTTTTTTGAGTGTCACGCATTGCAGACTTGGTAAGTGACACTGGTGTTGCTGTGTGTCTTGGGTGCTGTGAAAACTGTGTTAGTTATAGCAGTTTTTTATTTTGGAGGTCTGTGATGTTTTGGTAAATTTTTTTGTGAAAACCTCCACTTATGTTGATTTATGTGTTAGATGCTTACTATGTGTATGTATAGTGGTGGGTGAGTTGACAACCTCTTTAGTGTTACTGTTTCAAGTGTGAGAGAGCAGGGATTCAAAGATTTTTGGTGCAGATGCATCTCTCGCACTCTGTACTACAGTGTTATTAGTAGAGGGTTGTCAGTGTACATGAGGCAGTTGCTATACTGCCTCAGGAGATCTAAGTTAACAAGGCTGGTAGGAGAAACAAGGGTAGGCCACCTGTCCATAATGCTATGTTTGAAAGACTGTTATCACAAAGGGGGTACTTTCAGGACTGGTCTAGGAGGTGCTCTGTGGATGGGTATTTATGATGGGGTTTTTGGATGGTGGTTTAATAGGTCACAGCTCACTAGCAATACTTCTTAGACTGGAGATGTACTGAAGATGAGGACTACACTAATGTACTACAGCTGTATCTAAGGGAAAAATTGTCGAAATTATCTATCCAGCTATGGCACACAATTGCACAGCAGTGCATGGTGCTATACAAAGTGCAAACAAGCCAAAATCCACTCAAATGCAGGGCTTAAATACCAGAAGCTAAGAACTTAAAAAACCTCAAAAGAACCAATGAGGGAGGTTACTCCAAGCCCTAAACCAATCACCCTTCACCAGACAGGTTCAAATCAGCACACTTCTCTCACAAGGGTGCAGAAGGGCCCCTAACATTCAAAGATGGCTTGGAAAATGACTGTGCTACAACTACTAGCTACACCAATTTATGTGGGAAACACTAAAATTTTTTAAACAGCATAAAAACAACAAGGAGACACTAAAGAATGTTTTAAGCAGCAAACAGATCTGTTATTGGAAACACTGCTTTGTGGGAAAATAGAACAAACAGAACAGATGCTTTGCAAAAAGTGAAAAGTGGCAACAATTACTTTGTAAACGGTGAAAACAACAAAATATGATTTAACAGGCACAGTAAGGCAGACAAATGCAGTGCAAAAAAAAGGTATTTATTTACGTTTGTTTACGGGGTAGTGTCCACTGGACAAAATTCCTTTTTGAGTGGAGACCTGGAGAAAAACTCCAATGAACATAGTTATACAATGTATATAGAAGCATAAATAGGTTACAAGTTACAAGAGGTGCAGGTATTACAAATAAGTAAAAAAACATGGTGAATGGCATAAAAACATCGGATAAAATGAAATTACAAGACAGTAAAAGCACTGATAATATTTAACAATTTACAATATATCATTTTTTTTTGTTAAATTGTGAGAAGGGGGTGCCTTCCTCAAATGGTTTGAGAGTTGCGGTCAGAGTAGTAGAGGAAAAAAGGGAGGGATATAGGTTAGTCTGAAGCAGAATATGGGCATAACCACTGGGATAGGATATATAGCCTTAGTTCTCGCTTAAAGTTTTGTGTATGTTCAATTATGAAAATTTGTCGAGGGAGTGAGTCCCAGACTTTTGCAATTTTGTGGCAGTATAAGGAGTCACCATGAGAGCCACCGTGAGAGAACAACACAGTTTAGTTTACAGTATTAAAATACAGTATTAAGTAAACAGAACACAATAAAAAGTGCAGTAAATAGTGTAATCAAGCAAAAAAAAAGGCAATTTATGGTTTTTGGGAAGCTCAGAAGCAGAGGAGACTTTAGACACAAAGAACAAACCTTCACCATATGGCAGTAGTTACCAAGCATAAATTAGCTGTTGCGTCCTACTACCTGATGCAGAATGGGGGATGAGTGACCATGTCAAGTGCTGAAGTGGTAGAAGGTTAGGCTGTTATTAGGGGATGCAAAACTAATGAAATGAGTCCATGACTAAAGTTCACCATCCAAGAGGTTTACACTCAAAATTTTGAACTCAAATGGGTGAATTAATCCCTACACAAAGAAAATTATACTTTAAAAGAGAAGGGTTTGTCCCTTGCACCCTCCATACGGCCAGTACTTATAATTGCACCACTGCTGTACTTTTGGAGTGATGGGAGTTCTCTAAGATACCACAGTCTAAGAATTAGTATATCTGTAGCTGCATTCAGACAATTAATGCTTGTTTCAAAATTGAACACTTACAGGGTACACTCATATGTTGTTCCAGATGAAATACTAGCTCATGTGGGTAGTTTAGTGGTCATACTTTTGAATAGGGTTTATCGAAGTCACAGATACACAAATGATCCTTGCTTGTGTAGCAGCTCAATGCACTGAAGAGAAAAGGTACAGCTACAGTATACAGCTGTGGGAAGGCTACATTGTGCAGCTGTGGGAGGGTTACAGTGTACAGCTGTGGGAGGGCTACAGTGTACAGCTGCGGGAAGGCTACATTGTGCAGCTGTGGGAGGGTTACAGTATACAGCTGTGGGAAGGCTACATTGTGCAGCTGTGGGAAGGCTACATTGTGCAGCTGTGGGAGGGTTACAGTGTACAGCTGTGGGAGGGCTACAGTGTACAGCTGCAAGATGGCTACAGTGTAGAGCTGCAGGACAGGCACAGTATAGAGCTGCAGGACAGGTACAGTATGCTTGTGTGGTAATTTGCACCTTCATCACTCCTTCTAGAGTCACAGTATTGGTACTGCAGGTGATATATGGCCATTTTCTGTAGTTCAAAACTCAGATGAAGGAGCCTGGTTGCAGACGTCTGAAATCTGTTTTGTCAAAGCCATTTTTTAGCACCACACGTTAGTGCCACAAGAAGAAACTTGGTCTCATTGGGGTGGGGGCCTTTCCCTATCCTCCTTAACTCTCCAACATTGTCATGCCCAGAGGAAGGTAATATTTACTTCAGGTGGAGCTTCATGAAACTGCCATTTTAGTTCAGTGCTTTTTGCAGTGCAGACTTGGGAAGTATTTCAAATAACAGCTGCTTACCATATGGAGACCCTGCCCAATTCAGCTGTGCATCACTACCTGAACAATTCTGCAACTGGAACTTGTCAGTAAAAAATGACAATTCTAGTATCAAATCTGCAGTTGTTGCCTAACCTGTCTCACATTTGTGATATGTAATATCTGAATACCAGGAAAATCTCACCCTATCTATCTCAACCAGCCAGAGCTGCTATAGGCAAAGCAGTCATTCTGGCCCAACTCTAATATGGACTACCCATAGCCACAGCCTCTAAAAAAACTCCTCCACACTACAGACTATCGAAAACAAAATGTATCACTTCATCACTAACTTACCCCCTCATGGGCACCACTGTCTCAACCCCAAAAAAAGAAAATGGCTCCCATTGCAGCACAGAGTAGGCCTGCTGCTAGGCTCTGGCATCTTGGGACTTCTTTAACCTAACTGATTCCCATCACTAGCCACCAGACTTAAATACTGATACTAACATTTCCAACTCTTCCCCAAAACAACCCCTCATCTCCAACCCCCACAAACCAGGCTACACTGCACCAATCACACTTTTTTCAGCCTTGCCCCCCCCCCCACTTAAAGGAATTATAATCCCCCTTCCCTACCTTTAGAGCTAAACTTTAAAAAAATTCCTCCACATCAAGTCAAGCTGTGCTTGTTATACAGCAGGTCATGTCAAGTAAGGACCGCTCAACATCTAGCCTTACTCCGTCTCAACTACTAATACCTCTCAACTTCACCTCTCCCACCCTGCCTCTCGTTACGCACAACCTTTGCACCATGATATAAGCCTGAAATGTTGTAAAACTGTAAGATGTGTATTTCTGTTGTAGTTTTTGCTATATCTATTACTTGCTGCTTTGCAATTTTTGTTCTATATTACTCTCTGCTTTGTTTTGATATGTACAACTGACTGCCTCCCTGTTAGTATTTAACTATATATATACTAACTCCAGGATCACACCACAATGGGGAAAAGGGTATATGCCTTTCAGTGAAATGAATTTCAGTCAAGTGAGCTTTCAGTGACGTGAGCTTTCAGTCAAGTGTGCTCTGTGAAATGAGTTTCAGTCTAGTGAGCTTTCAGTCAAGTGAAGTAGACCCATATATATATATATATATATATATATATATATATATATATATATATATATATGTGTGTGTGTGTGTGTACGTAAATGTATATATATATATATATATATATATATATATATATATATATACAGACATGAAATATAAACATTATATTTGAATATATAACCCATATATATGCGTGCACGTATATTTGGATATACAGCGTCCATATCTCAGAAATTTCAGCTGCCAGCTCCCCAGACTCTGTGCCATTGAAAAGGGATCATTTATTCATTAAGTGTTAATATATGCAGCACACTCCCCGCAGTGCTAACATTACAGTTTTATCTGCTATCACTAACTCCTGTTGAAGGTTTAAGTCTGGTATTTTGATGCAGAAAACTCCATCAGTGGTTATTCTGTCTTTTCCAGGTCTATAACCCTGATACTTTACTTCTGTCATCTGTTTCTGAAATTTTCTGTCAAATCCTGTGATGTCGTGTCTGAGGACAGTCCCACTGAGACACACGTCTTGCTCTGGCTTTTCAGGTCTACACACAACCGTTTTGTCTGCTTCTGTATATAATTTGATTTTTAATAGATTGTGTTAGTCCCAACAGCTGGTATTAACTTCTGACAAAGAGTTATCCACATATTGGCACATATTTTCTTTCTTGACATTCTTGATACAGTCTTATGTGCCAGATAATTTTTTCTCTTGAATCATAAATACTTTTGCAGAAATTAAAAATATATTTTAACAGCAATGAAAATGATTGTATATTCTATCACAATCTGTAAGTGAGCTGTGCTACCCTAGGTAAGGAGTGGAGCCTGTGACCTCTGACCAACTGGGATTAGATTACTAACTAAACTTGACTAATAATTCATGGGCTGTACTATACATTACGTAAATCCCATTTATTTTTAATTTGACTTTCATTCGGTCATATTTTCATTTAGATTGAGAGGAAGCTAAGCAGAGTGAGCAGTCATGTTGTCTAAGGAATTAACTGTTATGTAGGCCGTAAAGGAACCGACATGAGGTAGCTTGTAATCTAAGAGAAAGTTGCTAGTCGTTGTTTTCATTTAAAGTGGGAGACGAATAGTAAGGTGGTACAAAGGGTGTCTGTTACTGCAACTGCTGACATTCTTGGTTTTAAGGGTTCACAAATCTAAGAAGGTGACTTGTTTTTGGAAGGGAGAGCACAAATGATAGCAGATATTTCAAACGCCTAATGAAACTGAGTAACCAGAAAGGCTGTATACAGTATAGTGACTGGATTCTTATAGTCATGGAAACAGTCAATATGACTGGGTATTGTGAAATATCAGGAATACTGGAATAATTTCAGCAGCAAGGATGTTTCTTATTAATGCCATTGTACAAATAGGGAGATCGAACATAACAGCCACACTGAAGTGTTCCAAGGTTTTTCATTTGATTTGAATAACTATAAGGACAAAGGCTGTGAATCTTATCTGCCCTTAAATATACTTAACAAGCTTATTGCTTTAAATTCCTCTTCTTTTGCAGTACATATGTGTTCCATACTTTATGTAATGTTTTTACAAAATTTTTCTCCACTAGCCATTCTAGAATAGTATGACATGGATCAACAACTCTCTCTGGGAAGAAATATTTTGTTATCTTTATTTCTAAGGAAACACTAGTGTCCTTAATCTGCTATCTTGTTTCTTTTCTACCTCTCCTGTCCTTTCTCTAATTTAATCTGCTCTGAATGTGATCCAATTTGCTATCCAATGAGTTACACAAGGATTTATATTTAGTTGGCAGAATTATTTATGATGCCTGAGTGTGACATGGTGTTTAATGCCTTTGTGAAGTGTAGATGTTCTTCGTGTTTCACTGTTGCAGTCATCACATTTGGGTTATCTGCTTGCAGTAGCCCTCAGTCGGCCTGATTATCAAAAAGTCTTGGGTCCTGTGTCGGTTGCTGTCTCATCTTCCATGACGTCAGGTAGTCAGGAGTATAAAGCATGCAGCAGACACCATTACACCAGTCTTTCTTGCTGTGCGGTGCCCTAAGCAGAAGCAGTTCGCAAGTGCCGGTCGGCCGACTCCTGAAATTTTCATTTTCGAGTTTGAAAACCGAAGTCTTCAACTAAAGCTAAGTACCCCATTGGAGAAATTTTTTCTTGCTCTTAACCGATGTCAGTAAAAGTCAATAATTGTATTTATTGTGGAAAGCAAATACTTTATAAAGATTTTCATTCGTACTGTATTCCTTGCCTAGGCCCTGACCACGACGTACCTCGCTGTCAGTTTTGTGCCTTATTTAAACAACAAACTACTCATTGTCAGTATATTTACTCTTTTAAATATTTTGGTACTTGGTTCAGTTATCCAGATATGTCTTCGGTAAGCCATCCAACTACCGACATTCCGAAAAAAATGCAAAGATAAAGACAGAGACAGACCGCCTAGGTCCAAAGCTGCCGACGACGCTTCTGCTAAGCTAGTCACCAGTTCGCTGGTACTCAGTGAGGTGCTTTCACAGCCCCTGATACCCACTACTTCAGATTCGCAGGCCTCTACTGAGACCCATTTGGAGTCCAGCATGCCGCGAGATGCTTCAACTGTGGAACCTGTGGATTTCTCTACCTTGGATGGGTCCGGAGCCGCTGTGCAGGCCCCAGCTTCTGAGGGTGTATTCAGGCCTACTGACTTGCATTATAAACCACCATCTTCTTCTTCAAGGCCTAAAACTCGAACCATGCCTAGAAGACTGATGCCCAGACTGCATGGTCAGGCCTCTATGCCTCAAAAACAAATGATAAGAATGGCTGAAGGCCTTATTACTTTAATCAGGGGAAGCCAACCTTTCCCCCTCTAAGAGACCTAGGACTGAGTTTGCTTATGATACTTCTGACCAGGATTCTGAAATTTCTGTTTCCTCTGATGACCAGGATTTACCCTTATCTACCTATGAGGATTCTGCTGCAGAGGACTCTATTCCCTCTGCTTCTCCCCCAGAGGATTTCTATTTTGGTGAAACTTTGCATACTCTTACGGAGCCTTTTCACTGGGAAAGCCAGGATTACTCTGATTCTAAAAAGAGGCTTAGAGATTTCTTACTTCTGCCTCAGCATAGGCCTTTAGCTATCCCCCCCTGTACTAGACATTGTTGATGATGCCTTTTCAGAATCTAGCTTGGCCCCTGACACTTTACCTCCTTCTCCCTGAAAACCTGATAGATTTTACAGGGTTCCTGACTCTCACAAGTTCCTTTGTAAAAACCCTACTGCGGAACCTGAGTCTATTTCACAGGGACCCTAGGGCATTAAGGCTACTATTGCCAAAAATCCTACCCCCTCTGATTCCAGGGCGCTGGATAGATGGGGTACGAAGGTATACACTTCTGCAACCTTGGCTATTAGAGCCTTAAACTGCCAGTTTCATATGTTAAAGTATCAACAGCTTATTATTGGATTGCTTAAACAGAAAATGATGTTGATTCCTGACTGTACTGAAAATAAGGATTTACATGATTTAATGCATTCTGCTGAACAAGTTGGAAAACATACTTTGCAATGTGGTTTTGATTCACTAGAGGCATCTTGCAAGGCTGCTGTCACTGGGTCTGTGCTTAGAAGGCATGCTTGGCTTAAGGAGCAATCTTTGCCAGATCATGTTAAAGCTAAATTGCTGGATGCTCCCTTAAATCAGGAACGCCTCTTTGGCAACAAAGCAGAAGAAGTACTTAAAAAGATGGAGGAAAAAGCTAAATCTATGCAAACTGTTAAAGATTTCCTACAAGTACAGCCTCCAAGATTTAGTAGGCATTGGCCCTCTAAGAAT
This sequence comes from Protopterus annectens, assembly GCF_019279795.1. Taxonomy (NCBI): domain Eukaryota; kingdom Metazoa; phylum Chordata; order Ceratodontiformes; family Protopteridae; genus Protopterus; species Protopterus annectens. The sequence continues at coordinate 1,874,528,853 of NC_056732.1, forward strand.
TGGTCCTTTCCTGCCTCTTCCAAGCCTTCTCAGTCCAAACCTAGAACCAACAGAACACCCAGGCTTTAGTTCCAGGGTACGCACAGGACTAAGCGGTGGGGGGCTCCAACTTCCAAATCAGGGAGTAGTAAGACTCCCCCCTACGGTAAACTGTCTCAATGACTTAACTTTAGGACTTCCATGCCCTTCTCAATTTACTGCTCCTTTAGGGGGAAAGATTACTCTGCAGGCAAAAACCTGTGAACTCATTACACAGGACAAATGGGTTTTAAATATAGTTTCCCAAGGATACAGATTTCACTTCCACACATTACCAACCCCAAACAGTTGGCCAGATCTACCCCGAAATCAGTGGGCAGAGGCTCAAAAGCAAGTACTCTCTCTCTCAAGATTAAAGGCTATTCAGACTGTACCAGAAGAGGAAAAGGGACAAGGTTTCTACTCAAGACTTTTCCTGGTACCCAGAAAAGACAACTCATGGCATCCTATCCTGGACCTTTCTATCCTAAACACCTTTTTGGTGATACCAAAATTCAAGATGCTAACCCTTCACCAGTTGCTTCCTATGCTAGGCAAGGATGCCTGGTTGGCAACACTGGATCTAAAGGAAGCCTACCTGCACATCCCACTCAGGGAATCTTGCAGAAGATACCTACGCTTCAAAGCAGGCCATATGCATTATCAGTTCTCTGCACTGCCCTTTGGCTTATCTACTGTACCCAGGGTATTCACAAAGTGCCTAGCTCCAGTCGTGGCTTTTTGCAGGCAAAGGAATATTCAAATATACCCATACCTGGACGATTGTCTAATTCAGACAGAAAGCCAGGACGTACTTTTGAATTGTCTGGCATTTGTACAGAAGATGCTAACTTGTCTGGGGTACACCATAAACGAAAATAAATCACATCTTGTACCCTTGTCAACAAATTATATTCCTGGGAGCAAGCTTGAACACAACTTCCCAGATGGCTTTCCTCACGCCAGAGAAACAAATTCATTTGACAACTTACTTCAAACTAATGGCCACAAAATCCCTGCTATCTGCAAGGTAAATACTGCAAGCCCTGGGGTTCATGGCCTCCTGTATTCTACTAATTCCACATGCAAGACTGAATATGAGGAAACTACAATGGTATCTAAAAAGCCTATGGTGTCAGCATTCTCAGGACCTAGAAGCAATGATTCCTATCATACCTTGTTTACAGTTAGAGTTCCTTTGGTGGGCAGAGGCCTGCCACCAAAACAAGGGACTACCATTCACTCTACCCCCTGCCGCCAAAACCGTAACATAGACGCATCAGACTATGCATGGGGGGGCTCACCTGGCAGGGAAGTGCATTCAGGGCAAATGGAACCCAAGTCAAATGCACCTGCATATCAATCAAAAAGAAATGTTAGCTGTGCAGAATGCTCTGACAGCCTTTAAGGACCACATTCTTCCTGGACAATTAATGGTAAAGATGGACAGCACCACTGTTATGTGGTACATAAACAAGCAGGGGGTACCCATTCATAACCCCTCTGCAGACTAGCCATGGCTCTGTGGAACACAGCCTTGAGCTACCAAGTGCATCTACAGGCTCAATTCCTGCCAGGAAAGCTAAATACACTGGCAGACGAACTAAGCAGAAATCACATGGACCCACACGAGTGGAAACTGGAACCAAAGACTTTCAACATGTTGATAAACAAATGGGAGAGCCCAGATATAGACATGTTTGCCTCCCCCCAGAACTACCAATTGGACAAATTCTGCACAAGGACTCCTCACAAACAAGCTTGGAAAGTGGATGCCCTGTCCTTCAACTGGAAAAATGTATCAGTTTATGCCTTTCCTCCTCTGCCTCTCCTCTCCAAAGTACTACTAAAGATCAAACAGGACAAACCAAGGACAATACTGATTGCACCAGATTGGCCACGCCAACACTGGTACCCCTTCTTGCACAGTGTGTCACTGCCGGCTCCATGGCACCAGCCTCAGACCCCTACCCTGCTGTCCCAGCAGGAGGGCCAGATTCTGCATCCTCAGCTTCAAACCCTGAACCTGGCAGCCTGGCTAATCACCTAATCTCTGTTACCATCCCTCAGTAAACAAGTGTTGGATGTCATTTTGGAGGCAAGGAGGCCTAGCACTGGAAAATATTATGCTGAAAAATGGAAATGATTCTGGTCCTGGAACCAAAGTCAAGGGATGGGCACAGCAGCGCCCAATTTACCTCAGATTCTTCAATACTTAACTAAGATGCTTCACAAGGGCCTTTCTTTTTCCTCCATCAAAATTCATGCCTCAGCCATGTCAGCTCATTACAACACAGAACCCCCCCATCTTCTCTCATCCACTGCTCAAGCAGTTCCTCAGAGGAGCCAAAAACTTAAGACCACACAGGAGAGTCCCAACTCCAGCCTGGGACCTTAACTTTGTATTGGAAAAACTCACTCTACCTCCTTTTGAACCAGCTGCAAGTGCAGAGTTAAAATTCCTTTCTTGGAAAACAGCCTTCCTTCTAGCCATCACTTCAGCAAGAAGGGTATCTGAATTACAGGCCCTCATGTTTTCATCATCTTTCATGCGGACAGGGTGCCCCTCAGGACCAATCCCTCCTTCATGCCCAAGGTGGTATCCAGTGTGGCTGTTAATCAGTCCATTCATTTGCCAACCTTCTTTCCTAATCCACAGAATAAAGGGGAATGGATACTGCACTCCTTAGATGTGCACAGACAACTTAGATTTTACTTGGACAGGACTAAACCTCAGAGGAAAACCTGAACAACTGATGGTGGCATTTGCTGCAGGGGTGGTGGGGAAGGCCATTTCAAAGCAAACCATTTCTAAATGGATAGGCCATTGCATTCATTTCTCTTATAAGCACCATGGAAAACCTATCCCACAGGGGATAAGATCACACTCAACCAGGGCTGCATCTACCTCTTCAGCCTTTCTCAGAGGTGTCCCTACCAGGGACATCATAGAAGCTGCTACCTGGAGTTCTGTACATACTTTCATCAAGCATTACTATTTGCCAATTTTCTCTAAATCCAGAGCTGGCTTTGCCACTGCAGTCTTGCAGGGCCTTATAGCTGGTCCAAATAAATTCCTCCTCCCATCCTTAGCTTTGGGAATCTACCCAAATATGATGACTGCAACAGTGAAACATGAAGACCATTGTACAGTTGTGTACACTTACCATAAATATAGATGCTCGAGTGTATTCACTGTTGCAGTCCTGGTTACCCTCCTTCCAGCCCCCTGACTTCTTTTGGCTATACCTCTAGTCTACTTTACTATGTTTAAAAGCTTTTTGGTGTGTTTGCTTTTTTGTTGGAGGTATAACCCTCCAATATATATATATATATATATATATATATATATATATATATATATATATATTTAAATATATTTAATTGCTTCCCATTAGGGGGGCACCTGACATTTGGGGCAAGAAAAACTGATGTAATGGTGTCGGCTGCATGCTTTATACCCCTGACTACCTGACGTCATGGAAGATGAGACAGCAACCGATGCAGGACCCAAGACTTTGATAATCAGGCCAACTGAGGGCTACTTCAAGCAGATAACCCAAATCTGATGACTGCAACAGTGAATACACTCTAACATCTATATTTATGGTAATTGTACACAACTGTACTTTTTGTGGTGTGTAAAGATTTGACCTCATCCCTTACTTCAGTAACTTTTTCGAAGAAGTCGACCAGGTTAAGTAGGCAGGATATATTCTTCACGAATCTGAACTGGCTCAGTCAAGAGTTTGTAGGTTACCTATGTCCTTTATTTTTAATTTCATAATGATCATTTCCATAGTCTTACAGATGAGAATGTTCAGACTTAAACGAACACATGCATTTATGCATGGTCCTATAAATGTATGCAGGTAGGCCCATGGTTTGAAAGCAGCTTGAGGCCCAAGGTGCACTTAATCCACCACTGATCAATGCCATCTTTCTGTGGAATGTTTACATTATGTGTCACTACCTGTTGTTAAAGCATTTTGCTCATGCTAATATGGTGTAACATCAAACTCATTACTTGTGCTGTTTTCGAGGAGGTACCTCCTTGCTTTGCAGCTGATGTGTTTTGTACTATATCCTCCCAGACTGTGGCTAAAAAGGGAGGATTAGTCCACTATCCCAGTCAACAAATAAATAAACTAGGTTATTTTTTAACCCATCTTCATGTGCTTGCAGGACGGACCATTCTAACAGAGCATTGATCCATCTTATTTTACACAGGATGTCTGTCTGTCTGCTATTTACAACTCTGGATATGGTTTATCATAATGACTGTCAGTCAAGGTACATTATTATGTGTTTACAGCTTTTCTACATCGTACCCTATCTTAAATTAAAAAAATATACCAGTATTTTATTGCGGCAAATGTTAATTATGCATCTGTTATAAACTTGTTTTTATTTAAAACTTTCATTACTCCTTAATGCTGTTCAGTTCTAATGGTTCACTCGTGTTCATAGGTCCATGTGTCATCATATCAAGCACTGTCCTTCCACTGATTATTAGAATGCCACTAGTGGTGACCCCTAGGGGTCACTCTTGGGTCCTTTTTTTTTGGCGTGTACCTTCCCAGTATCTATGATAGGTAGACAGCCATGCCTCTGTTTTGTTCTTCTTTCTGTAGCTAAAGGGAAGACAAATTAGAGTCAGGCCTAAAGAAGAACAGAAAGGCTAAATGAGGTTGACAGTGAGTACTCAGACATAGAGCATGCTTATGAAATCAACATGTATGATTAAGCAAAGCATTGTATTCAATATGAACTAAAAGTAGTATTTTTGAAGATTGTAAAGTAATTGTTCTTGAAGTGTTTTGTAATAATTTGGAGGTTTTCTCCCCGGTCCGCGACTGAAAATGGGCTTCTACCCAATGGACTTTCCCCAGTAATCAAATGTCAAAAATAAATAAGCAAGTAAGTAATCATTCAGATAGAAGTAATAATGAAATCATAATTTCAGAAATAACATTTGCAGCACAATCCATTGAAATACCATGTTGCAGAATATTTATCAGTGCAAAATGTATTACTAGTTGATATTTTCACCTCTTTTTAGTTGCGATTGTGAGTGTATTTATTGTCTCCATTTTGTGTCTGTATAACATCCCTCTATTTTTTTTAATTTTAATTATCCGTTACTTTGTATTTCCTTTTTGTTTCTCTCCCATTTATATTAATTTTTCCACAGGTCAGAGAAGAGTTCCCCACTGTCCACCCAAGGATATCCTCACAGGGTCGGGCAGTGGTTCTGATCCAGTAGGTGCAGCTTGGCAAGCTGTGAAAGTCGTGAGCTTCAGGGCATGGTAGAGGATGTGTTAGAGTGGGCAATGGAGACGCACCTTCAGCCTATGCAAGACGTTCTTCAGTGGGTGCCCCAACCACTGAGCCACTGCAAGCTTCTACCCACTCAACGTCAGGATCTTCCACCAGACGGTGGAAAATTTGGGGTGGGCTTGGCTTCAAGTCCTTTTTGCCTCCTTCCTTCCCCAATTCTGTCTCTCACACCCCCTACCCTACTTTCTTACCAAACCTTTTTCATATATAGGACATTTTGAAAAATAAGGGGGGGGTTCTATCCTCCTCCAAAAATAATAGCAGTCTTGCCCCACTTCCTCAAGCATAACCCTTTTGGTGTGTCCCTTCTGTGTGTCTTGTTGTTATGTCCCCTGTTTTCCATCTCCCCCTTTCATACCTTTCAATGAAACAGTTGGGGGTGTCCACATAGAGACACTCCTGTAGGCAATATATATAAAACCCCTTTATGTTTTTTTTTTAATTCATTCTGAATATCTGCACTGAACATCACTTGCCTTAACTGCCTGTCATTCGTTTAAGAAGGCTTATGCACAGCTGAGCTTGTCCACCACTTGTAAAACAATCCATAATCAGTCTAAAATGTACACTTTAAAGTATTAATTCCGAAATAAATAAGACATTTTTTTCATTTGTAAGCAGTTTTACAATTTTCCTCACTCAGGCTTTTGCTTTGCCATAGTCTTGGCAAATAACCTGCGCTCAGTATATCTGCATGTAGGCAAGGCTGCACTGTTTGCAGACATCCACTTTACAACTGCGAACAGCAGGACTATAAATACCGTGCCTGCAGTTCATATTACCTCACCTTTCTGCTAGCTCTATAAGTTTATTTTGTAAATATCTTGATACTACACGCCATTTTCATTCTTTGTAAATTAAACTATCATATTCTGACACTTCGTCACTCTTGTATCGTGCAGCTCGTTATTTCTGTACTAGTAGTTTGCATATTTTGTATTTGTTATTTTTCTGTAGATTTGCTTTGTCTGTATTATAGTACCAAAGTTTTTAAAGTTTGAATGCTGTAATATTGACCTGTTTTTGTCAAAACTGAAAATAGCAAAGCCACGGAACATCAAAATCTTACCTAGGGTAAGATTTTGGTTGTCCATTCCATGGCTTTGCTATTTACTCTACTGTGGTAGGAAGGTTACGGACCGGGGTAAGGTAAGTATGCGAACGGAGGTTACGGATCGGGTTAAGGTAAGTGTAGGAATGGAACGGGGTAAGGTGAGTGTGCGATAGGGACATTAGGGTTAGGGAGCGGGTAAGGTGAGTGTGCAGTAGTTAGGGACTTTAGGGTTGGGTTAAGGTGAGTGGATAGGTAGTAGTGTAGGGTTAGAATTATGGTTTTATTAAGTGTATGTGTGTGGTTTATTTATTTTGGTGTGCTTGTGTTATGTGTTTGTGTTTTGGAACAGCAAATTTTTTTCCCTGGGAAAAAATTCACTGTTCTGAATGTTCGGTATTTTGTGGTTTAGATATTTTAGGTACGATGAAATAGTGCTCGCTATTTAAATTGTACGATAGGGTAATATAAATGCAATTTGCTTGCAGGGTCTCTGCTGAAAATTGTTTTTATTTGCCCAGTCAGACATTCCCGATAAACAAATGTGTAAATAAATAAAGGAATGAATCAATGATAGGTTGTCTGTTATCAAATGATGATGTTTTCAATTTATTTAAATTAATGGTGTTCTAATGCATTGTTCTAATGAAGTCTAAGTCAGTATATGAAATCTTGCAATGTTTCAGTTAGAGTTTGTTTTTGTCATTTTTTTATTTGATTTGTTTATTTTGCTTAAATTTATACTATTCACACTTTTTATACTATTTTGGTAAAAGGGAAGTAAAAGTAGGAATGAAACTAGGCCGAATCCAACATTTGTTTGGTATTAAACATTTCGTTCAAGGTACTGCAATCAGTTCTGCAGAGTTTTGTACGCCGTGTCTCATGTATGTACCTGATACTGTAATAATTTCTACAGAGTTTTGTACACAGTGTCTCGTGTACATTCCTGGTACTGTAATAATTTCTACAGAGTTTTGTATACCATGTCTCTTGTATATACCTGATACTATAATCAGTTCTGCATTGTTTTGTACACTGTCTCATGTACATTCCTGGTACTGTAATCAGTTCTGCAGAGTTTTGTATACCATGTCTCATGTATGTACCTGATACTGTAATCAGTTCTGCAGAGTTTTGTACATAGTGTCTCATGTATGTACCTGATACTGTAATAATTTCTACAGAGTTTTGTACACAGTGTCTCGTGTACATTCCTGGTACTGTAATAATTTCTACAGAGTTTTGTACACTGTCTCATGTACATTCCTGGTACTGTAATCATTTCTACAGAGTTTTGTATACCATGTCTCATGTATATACCTGATACTATAATCAGTTCTGCATTGTTTTGTACACCATGTCTCATGCACATTCCTGGTACTGTAATCATTTCTACAGAGTTTTGTACGCCGTGTCTCATGTACATTCCTGGTACTGTAATAATTTTTACAGAGTTTTGTACACAGTGTCTCATGCATATTCCTGGTACTGTAATCAGTTCTGCATTGTTTTGTACACCATGTCTCATGCACATTCCTGGTACTGTAATAATTTCTACAGAGTTTTGTACACAGTGTCTCGTGTACATTCCTGGTACTGTAATAATTTCTACAGAGTTTTGTATACCATGTCTCTTGTATATACCTGATACTATAATCAGTTCTGCATTGTTTTGTACACTGTCTCATGTACATTCCTGGTACTGTAATCAGTTCTGCAGAGTTTTGTATACCATGTCTCTTGTATGTACCTGATACTGTAATCAGTTCTGCATTGTTTTGTACACCATGTCTCATGCACATTCCTGGTACTGTAATCATTTCTACAGAGTTTTGTACGCCGTGTCTCATGTACATTCCTGGTACTGTAATCATTTTTACAGAGTTTTGTACACAGTGTCTCATGCATATTCCTGGTACTGTAATCAGTTCTGCATTGTTTTGTACACTGTGTCTCATGTACATTCCTGGTACTGTAATCAGTTCTGCAGAGTTTTGTATACCATGTCTCTTGTATATACCTGATACTGTAATCAGTTCTGCATTGTTTTGTACACCATGTCTCATGCACATTCCTGGTACTGTAATCATTTCTACAGAGTTTTGTACGCCGTGTCTCATGTACATTCCTGGTACTGTAATCAGTTCTGCAGAGTTTTGTATACCATGTCTCATGTATGTACCTGATACTGTAATCAGTTCTGCATTGTTTTGTACACCATGTCTCATGCACATTCCTGGTACTGTAATCATTTCTACAGAGTTTTGTACGCCGTGTCTCATGTACATTCCTGGTACTGTAATCAGTTCTGCAGAGTTTTGTATACCATGTCTCTTGTATATACCTGATACTATAATCAGTTCTGCATTGTTTTGCACACTGTGTCTCATGTACATTCCTGGTACTGTAATAATTTCTACAGAGTTTTGTATACCATGTCTCATGTATGTACCTGATACTGTAATCAGTTCTGCATTGTTTTGTACACCATGTCTCATGTACATTCCTGGTACTGTAATCATTTCTACAGAGTTTTGTATACCATGTCTCATGCACATTCCTGGTACTGTAATAATTTTTACAGAGTTTTGTACACAGTGTCTCATGCATATTCCTGGTACTGTAATCAGTTCTGCATTGTTTTGTACGCCGTGTCTCATGTACATTCCTGGTACTGTAATAATTTTTACAGAGTTTTGTACGCTGTGTCTCATGTACATTCCTGGTACTGTAATAATTTCTACAGAGTTTTGTATACCATGTCTCTTGTATATACCTGATACTATAATCAGTTCTGCATTGTTTTGTACACTGTCTCATGTACATTCCTGGTACTGTAATCAGTTCTGCAGAGTTTTGTATACCATGTCTCATGTATGTACCTGATACTGTAATCAGTTCTGCATTGTTTTGTACACCATGTCTCATGGACATTCCTGGTATTGTAATCATTTCTACAGAGTTTTGTACGCTGTGTCTCATGTACATTCCTGGTACTGTAATAATTTCTACAGAGTTTTGTACACAGTGTCTCGTGTACATTCCTGGTACTGTAATAATTTCTACAGAGTTTTGTATACCATGTCTCTTGTATATACCTGATACTATAATCAGTTCTGCATTGTTTTGTACACTGTCTCATGTACATTCCTGGTACTGTAATCAGTTCTGCAGAGTTTTGTATACCATGTCTCATGTATGTACCTGATACTGTAATCAGTTCTGCATTGTTTTGTACACCATGTCTCATGCACATTCCTGGTACTGTAATCATTTCTACAGAGTTTTGTACGCTGTGTCTCATGTACATTCCTGGTACTGTAATAATTTTTACAGAGTTTTGTACACAGTGTCTCATGCATATTCCTGGTACTGTAATCAGTTCTGCATTGTTTTGTACACCATGTCTCATGCACATTCCTGGTACTGTAATAATTTCTACAGAGTTTTGTATACCATGTCTCTTGTATATACCTGATACTATAATCAGTTCTGCATTGTTTTGTACACTGTCTCATGTACATTCCTGGTACTGTAATCATTTCTATAGAGTTTTGTATACCATGTCTCATGTATGTACCTGATACTGTAATCAGTTCTGCATTGTTTTGTACACCATGTCTCATGCACATTCCTGGTACTGTAATCATTTCTACAGAGTTTTGTACGCCGTGTCTCATGTACATTCCTGGTACTGTAATAATTTTTACAGAGTTTTGTACACAGTGTCTCATGCACATTCCTGGTACTGTAATCATTTCTACAGAGTTTTGTACACAGTGTCTCATGTACATTCCTGGTACTGTAATAATTTCTACAGAGTTTTGTATACCATGTCTCTTGTATATGCCTGATACTATAATCAGTTCTGCATTGTTTTGTACACTGTCTCATGTACATTCCTGGTACTGTAATCAGTTCTGCAGAGTTTTGTATACCATGTCTCATGTATGTACCTGATACTGTAATCAGTTCTGCATTGTTTTGTACACCATGTCTCATGCACATTCCTGGTACTGTAATCATTTCTACAGAGTTTTGTACGCCGTGTCTCATGTACATTCCTGGTACTGTAATAATTTTTACAGAGTTTTGTACACAGTGTCTCATGCATATTCCTGGTACTGTAATCATTTCTGCAGAGTATTGTACAGAGTGTCTAATTTACGTTCCTGGTATACAGGTGTACAACAGAAAAGGGAAGATCTGATTAAATGATAACATCCAATAACCAATTAACTAATTGTATTTCTATATCAGGTTAAAGAAAAGCTATTGGCTATTCCAGAGCTTAAAAAGCCAGCATCACCTTTTCATAATGAAAACGTCCAGTCAGATGTCAACATAACCTGCATTACTAACTTTTTTCTGATACTGACAGCATTAAGTTTTCAATGGACATTCAACCTGTTAAAGATGGACTTTTTAACCAGTTTGCTGCTTCCAAATATTGTAGATATTGGAGACTGCTTAAAAAGGCAGTCCTTTACAGTGAATGTACATAACATAAAATTGAAGATATGCAGTTTTTCTAAAAATTAACCGACTTGTTTTTTAATGTTGAATTCGTTCTTTGTGTATCACATAACACATGTAATATAATGATAAAATAGTATTTTTTGAATCAGTGTACATAACACCTTTTACATTGGGGTGGGAGGGGGGTGCCACCTATATATGTATTTGTGAGACATCGGTATGTACATTTTTATGGGAGCAATGACTAATAGGATAGTGTCCTGCCTTCCAGGTCATCTGAAGCAAATTTTCAGTGCTAACATTTACACAACTTAATAAAAATAAAATTCCGTGTAAACAGACCTCAGTACTTTAATGAAACGAACAAAATTTGAAAATCACAATCACAGATCTAGCGCTTTCGTCTGCCGAATGCAGACTTCTTCAGAATAATGAATGTATGGTGCCAATGGTTTTTATACAATTCAAATCAATTAATTAATCAATCAGTTACATAAATTCATTTGAAATTTAAAGCCATACCTATTATTTTCAAAATTACATTCCATATGTGGTATACAGTTTTTTAAAAAAATCCAGTCACGAGTTGTATAGGGACCCAACTTAATAAAGTGCTGTTGTGCCTTATGTTATTTAATAAATATTCATATTCAAAAATATAAAAAATATGTTATAAAATAATATTATAAAATACATATTGTGGTTTATATAGTGTGTATTCTACTTATTCCTAAAAGATAGCTAATAGATAATATAATGTTATTGTATAAAATAGTGAAGTGAATATAAACTATAATGACTTGTAATAAATATGCCTAAAAATATAGAAAATAGTTTAAAACTGTTTTTTTAAAAAATAAAACAATGTTACATGATACATGTTTAAAAAAGTATATATTTTGTTAATGCATGTTTTTACAAATATAACTATGCTTTTTATGTTCATAATAAAAACTTTATATGGTGTATGTTCAAATAAAAACTAATATTTATACAATAGAGGCTTTATCTACTAAAATAGCCTTAATGTTTGTGTACTCATTAAGCCCAGGAGGGATGTTTGATTTTAGCCTCAGTTGCCATCTAATTTCTTTCTGAAGTAAGATGTTTTTAACATCACCTCCCCTTGGATCTGATTTAATGTGTTCCAAAATTCCAAACTTGAAATCAGTGAAACCTGCACATTCAACAGAATGTTTGAATAGGGCACTGGTCTCCTTTCTCTTTTTAATATTGTAAATATGCCAGAATTCTTTCTCTGAGGGACCTCTCGGTCTTCCCCACATAGAAAGAAGGACATTTGGAACACATGGCTAGATACACTAACATCTTGCTTCGACAATTGCCCTTGCAGAAGGCAATTTTGCTTTTTAAACCAATTAATTGATTTGAATTGTATAAAAACCATTGGCACCATACATTCATTATTCTGAAGAAGTCTTTATTCGGCAGACGAAAGCGCTAGATCTGTGATTGTGATTTTCAAATTTTGTTCGTTTCATTAAAGTACTGAGGTCTGTTTACACGGAATTTTATTTTTATCTGGTTTTTTGGAACTCTACTTCCTTGTGTTGGTATTTACACAACTTAACCTCCTAATATTCCTTGAAAACATCTATACTCTTATGTGTACATATAATACATGGTGCAGTAAGGAGTGGACATTGACATTGTAATTAATGTATAAGAGCATAGTGCTGTCTGACTGTGGAGCTGAATGTTTACATTGTAGTTATAGTGTCATCATAATGTGCTGCCCCTGTGCCTGTGTTAGACTGGCATGTGTATTGGCGTTGTAATTACAGTGTTAGTTTTACCATGCTGTGTGGGTATTAGTGTGTTAACATTAATTACATTGTTGTATTACAGTACAGGATATGAGACTATGGGAAGCATGTTGACATTGTAGTTACACGTCATGATATAGTGCTGTCTCTGTGCCTATGTTAGACTGCCATGTGTACTGGCATTGCAATTACAGTATTAGTGTAACCATGCTCTGCGGGTATTAGGAGTGTGTTAACATTAATTACCTTGTTATAGTACAGTACAGGATATGAGACTATGGGAAGCATGGTGACATTGTAGTTACACTGTCATGATATAGTGTTGTCTCTGTGCCTATGGTAGATGGGCATGTGTATTGGCATTGTATTTACAGTGTTAGTGTTACCATGCTGTGTGGGTATTAGGAGTATGTTAACATTAATTACCTTGTTATAGTACAGTGTAGGATATGAGACTATGGGAAGCATGTTGACATTGTAGTTACACTGTCATGATATAGTGCTGTCTCTGTGCCTATGGTAGACTGGCATGTGTATTGGCATTGTAATTACAATGTTAGTGTTACCTTGCTGTGTGGATATTAGTGTGTTAACATTAATTACATTGTTATAGTACAGTACAGGATATGAGACTATGGGAAGCATGTTGGCATTGTAGTGACACTGTCATGATATAGTGCTGTATCTGTGTCTATGATAGACTGGCATGTGTATTTGCTTTGTAATTACAGTGTTAGTGTTACCGTGCTGTGTGGGTTTTAGGAGTGTGTTAACATTAATTATATTGTGTTAGTATAGTACAGGATATGAGACTATGGGAAGCAAGTTGACATTGTAGTTACACTGTCATGATATCATGTATTCTCTGTGCCTATGATGGACTGGCATGTGTATTGGCATTGTAATTACAGTGTTAGTGTTACCGTGCTGTGTGGGTATTAGGAGTGTGTTAACAATAATTACATTCTTATAGTACAGTACAGGATATGAGACTATGGGAAGCATGTTGACATTGCAGTTACACTGTCATGATATAGTGTTGTCTCTGTGCCTATGGTAGATGGGTATGTGTATTGGCATTGTAATTACAGTGTTAGTGTTACCATGCTGTGTGGGTATTAGGAGTTTGTTAACATTAATTACCTTGTTATAGTACAGTACAGGATATGAGACTATGGCAAGCATGTTGACATTGTAGTTACACTGTCATGATATAGTGCTGTCTCTGTGCCTATGATAGACTGCCATGTGTATTGGCATTGTAATTACAGTGTTAGGGTTACCATGCTGTGTGGGTATTAGGAGTGTGTTAACATTAATGACATTGTTATAGTACAGTACTGAATATAAGACTATGGGAAGCTTGTTGACATTGTAGTTACACTGTCATGATATAGTGCTGTCTCTGTGCCTATGGTAGACTGGCATGTGTATTGGCATTGTAATTACAGTGTTAATGTTACCATGCTGTGTGGGTATTAGTATGTTAACATTAATTACATTGTTATTGTACAGTACAAGATATGAGACTATGGGAATCATGTTGACATTGTAGTTACACTGTCATGATATAGTGCTGTCTCTGTGCCAATGGTAGACTGGCATGTGTATTGGCATTGTATTTACAGTGTTAGTGTTACCATGCTGTGTGAGTATTAGGAGTGTGTTAACATTAATTACATTGTTATAGTGCAGTACAGGATATAAGACTATGGGAAGCATGTTGACATTATAGTTATACTGTCATGATATATTGCTGTCTCTGTGCCTATGGTAGACTGGCATGTGTATTGGTATTGTAATTACAGTGTTAATGTTACCATGCTGTGTGGGTATTAATATGTTAACATTAATTACATTGTTATTGTACAGTACAAGATATGAGACTATGGGAATCATGTTGACATTGTAGGTACACTGTCATGATATAGTGCTGTCTCTGTGCCAATGGTAGACTAGCATGTGTATTGGCATTGTATTTACAGTGTTAGTGTTACCATGCTGTGTGAGCATTAGGAGTGTGTTAACATTAATTACATTGTTATAGTACAGTACTGAATATGAGACTATGGGAAGCATGTTGACATTGTAGTTATACTGTCATGATATTGTGCTGTCTCTTTGCCTATGATAGACTGACGTGTATTGGCATTGTAATTACAGTGTTAGTGTTACCATGCTGTGTGGGTATTGAGTGTGTTAACATTAATTACATTGTTATAGTACAGTACTGAATATGAGACTATGGGAATCATGTTGACATTGTAGTTATACTGTCATAATATTGTGCTGTCTTGGTGCCTATGGTAGTCCGCCATGTGTATTGGCATTGTAATTACAGTGTCAGTGTTACCGTGCTGTGTGGGTATTAGTGTGTTAACATTAATTACATTGTTATAGTACAGTACAGGATATGAGACTATGGGAAGCATGTTGACATTGTAGTTACAAGTCATGACATAGTGCTGTCTCTGTGCCTATGATAGACTGCCGTGTATTGGCATTGTAATTACAGTGTTAGTGTTACCATGCTGTGTGGATATTAGTGTAGAATTAATTTCATTGTTATAGTACAGTACAGGATATGAGAATATGGGAAGCATGTTGACATGATATAGTGTTGCCTTTGTGACTAGAATTTGTTGACAGTATAGTTAAAGTCATGGTTGGGTGCTACCTTTTTGACTTTTTGAATTATGAGTGAATTTTGACATTATAATTGTAGTAAGGGAATAAAAGAAAACACTGCACATGTAAGACTGAAGAATGGACTTTTACAAATGAGTTCACCATCTGGGCAGTAGATTCCTTCTGTATTGCAGTCATACTGCAGTGGTGTCTGTGTGCGTATGGGAATTAAGATTGCGTTAGCACTGTAAATACATTGTTTTCGTAGAGTAGTTCTGTCACACTACTGATTATTTGACTATGGGAATTCCAAGAGACTATATAGTTAGTGACTGTTTTCAACGGTGACGTTAGTGTTGCTTGGGGCCAGTCATTTCTTCATTGTCAGAGAGTGTGCTATTGATTGTCAGATGATAGTAAAACTGGTTTTATATGCTAGAGCTTGCTTACATGTCACTTTTTAAGTAGTTATGCTGTACTGCAGGCCAAGAGATCATTGTTTTAGCATCATGTGTACAATTTCTATTGGGATACCATCAGTCTGCCTGCAGGATGATAATTTTTTTCTGAGGCACCTGTTGGCAAACAGGATCCAACTTTGTTTGATATAGGATGAAGTGTTTACGTTCTTCTGGCGGTATTGGATTAGAAATGTGAGAAGAAACTAGGTTGATTTCCCAGCTGGTGACTTTCTTGTCTTGTTACTGTTGGCATGTTGTGCCTTATTTACTCTGGGATGAATAAACTGAAAATGTCCGGATTTGCAGGAGAACACGCAGCATCTGTTAGTACCTTACGGGTAAGAGTTTTATGACTAGGTTATCGTCTGCACATATATCTGCAGTATAAAGATAGAGTCTGTAACACTGCACTGCAGCTTTGTGAAGTCTTTATTCGAGCTATGGTGCTATAACCAAATTAGAAGTAGTGATTCACAAAGGGGGCTCTGAGCAGAACACTCATGAATAGTTAAGTAGGGAGTTGCATGCACTGAAACTTAGAACAAGCTTCTCTCAGTGAGCGTGCCCTTTTCTCTAGAAACCTCACATTGTTTATATCAGGAAGAGGACATGGCAATGAGTGAAGCTTGATATATGGCTGGGTAACTGGTGCAGTTCTTTGCAGGATGAGACGGAAACATCTGTGGTTTAATCCATGTAAAATATGATGGTTATTTAACTGAGCTGCCAGCCTGCCACTGCTTTTGGCCTTTATCCTGTTATTATATACAGTGGAAGAAGGCTGGAGTCCTGTCTTGGGTGTGTAGCCTGGACATGACTCTCCTGATAACAATCGTGAAGCAAGTGTCAGACTTTTATTAACTCTTTCTTTTGCCATTTGAGAGAGATTACTTGGATTACTCATTTGTTTCCTCTGGAGGATGTAGCTATGGTTATTTATGTATGGGGGAGGTTTTTTTTTTTAACGTATGGAGGGCATACCTGTGGTTATTCATGTTTTAATTTCTCCAAGTCTTTTGGGTTTCTAATACCATGACGGACCCCATTCCTAAGTCCAAGTATGATTAAAGTTCATGAAATTAGTATTGTTTCGTTCTTTGATGTTAGCCAAAAACGCTCTTCGCAGCACCCGCAATGTGCCCAGTAATGACTCCTCCTGCAATTCGTACAGTTACATGGATTGGTAGCGTATCTAAATACGATTGTAGATTCTGTTTTATAAGGCCCGTTGCTCCTACTAGTATTGGAACTGTCTGGGGATCCTTCTCCCACATTGCCCCCAATGTGCCCAGTAATGGCTCCTCCTGCAATTCGTACAGTTACATGGATTGGTAGCGTATCTAAATACGATTGTAGATTCTGTTTTATAAGGCCCATTGCTCCTACTAGTATTGGAACTGTCTGGGGATCTTTCTTCCACATTGCTCTGTTTCTGCCTGCAGATCGAGGTATTTTATGACTTTGTGTCCCTCTGTACGCAAGACACTGTAGTCACTAGGTGTGGCAATTTCAATGATCAATGCTACTTTTGTCTTCTTTTCTTGGACCTCTCTATCTGGTTTTATAGCATCTATCTTTTGGACTGTTGGTATTGGATGATCCAATGTGATGTAAACTTCATCATTTTCTATGATTCTCTGTGGCTCATGTTTCCAGAGTTTTTCAGCCACTTCGATACCATAATGTTTGCACAATCTCCAGTGTAACAATCTCGCCACATTATTATGCCTAATCCAGAAAATAGACGAGCAATGGCTGTGTTCCCTTAAAACCTTTTCTTAAAAATAGACGAGCAATGAGCTATGCTCACGTATGACCTGTTTTCATTGCCAGAAACCTTGGGTATATGACTTAGGCTCTGATGTCCCAAAGAAACTGTTGGAATGAAATAAAAAGAAGCACCTAAATGACCGTCTTTATTTTTATTTTCATTTTTCACCTTTATCTCTCAAATCTTGGCTTTTAAGCAGAGCTTGTTCTTTTAACTAGAACTTACTGAAAAGATTTTATAATATTCCTTCTGAAGATATGTCTGAGTCTGTCTTAGAAACGTCAAACTGTCATGTTGTTTTAAACAAAGAGTTTTAACTTCACGCTATGGAGGTGTGTACCAATGGACTAACTTGATTGGTTAACATTCATCATTCACTGAGGTGTTTCATTGGATGATACCAACTTTTAAACACTGAACCCAGCTTACCTACTTGGATCTGAAGAAGGCTTGAAAAAGCTGAAAGCGCTTGTCCATTGTTTACATCAGAACGGTTCTTCACTTTTATGTTTGTTTTTTTCTGTTTTTATGACATCCACATGCTTTAAAGCTGTGGAATTATGATGCCACTTGACTTTTACAACAGCAAAGCTCTATATTTCATATATTGTGGATTCAGTATGGTAAAAGCCTGTTATTGAAGCTGTTGTTTTGAAGGTGTTGTTTTGAAGCTGTCTTTTCGACATTTTGGTTGTTTAGCAAGTTTTGAATACTCAGATGGAATACTAACACTTGTGCAACGCTCTTCCAATATTTACAACATTATTATGCCTTTCAGTATACAGTCCCTCTGCCATAAGAGCATCACAAACAGCAATAAGGTGTGTGACTGTTTCCAATTCGGCTCCACAAAACCTACATTTATCTGTTTCTCCCACATGTTCAATAGACTTACTAAACCAACGTGTACATAGCCCACTATCTTAGGCTGCCAATATTAACCTTTCATTTCTTGATGTAAATTCACTTCTCCTTAACCATTCGTGCATTCGTTCATGCATGAAGGGCATAGCTATGGTTATTCATGCTATGACCTTTTCATGCATGTCGCACCTTATACCTGAGGTTGGATATTTGAGGACATGGGCTGCCTTCCTTTGGTGCAGTATACAGCACGTCTAACATCAGTAAGCGGTTACTCCCATGTTGCACCTCTCCTGTGCAGCATGCACTGGTTGCTAGCAGCAGAGGTAGAGCTGGTTCAGTTAGTGCCCCACCCCCTCAGCTCTTCAAGTGAAGACTATAAGAAAAATGTCCACAAATTTTACTGACCAGCCAGGTGGCCAGATACAAGCCGCCTCCCTCGTGCCATAGCACTTGTAGAAGAGCAAATTACTGACCAGCCAGGTGGCCAGATACAAACCGCCTCCCTCGTGCCACAGCACTTGTGGAAGAGCAAATTAAATAAATAAATGAAATAAGATAAATACATTAAATAAGATAAATACAAATAAGATAAATAAATGAAATAAGATAAATACATTAAATAAATAAATACAAATAAGATAAATAAATGAAATAAGATAAATACATTAAATAAGATAAATACAAATAAGATAAATAAATGAAATAAGATAAATACATTAAATAAATACAAATAAGATAAATAAATGAACTAAGATAAGTACATTAAATAAATAAATACAAATAAGATAAATAAATGAACTAAGATAAATACACTAAATAAATAAATACAAATAAGATAAATAAATGAACTAAGATAAGTACATTAAATAAATAAATACAAATAAGATAAATAAATGAACTAAGATAAATACATTAAATAAATACAAATAAGATAAATAAATGAACTAAGATAAATACAGTAAATAAATGAAGATAGTGCTGCTTCTACTGGCCAGTAGCTTTAAGGTGTGAATATTATATCCTTGTTTGGACCCAAATTTCCCTATATCACTTGAGTCCCTTCTACATCAGTCAGGTGCAGGTGCTTTATCAGGCATCTAGAACCTTCCATTGGCATCATGATGCTGGCGACTGGAACATTGCGGAATTTTTTTCTTTTGTCTTGATCCCTGTGTCTGCAGTTCAACACCTTTTACAGTCTGTCCCATTGAGAGTGCATTGAAGAGGTTGCTCAGGGTCTTAGTGGCCATCTGACCCATTCTAATGTGCAGTATCTCAGGATTGGTTATCGTGTAAAATCTTCTGTGTTATGATTTTAACCTTTATTTATTCATTTTACACTGTGCCAGTTTAGGTGCTGCGGTAGCGTTGTCGCCTCACAACAAGACGTTGTCGCGTTCGATTCTCAGCTAGAGCATCTTCTGTGTGCAAGTATGCGTGAATGGGCGTGCCTTCATTGAAGGTTGTGCATCAGGGCTGGTAACTCGGCATGTAAAAATCCACTACCAAACATTAGCGGACCGGAGTTCCGCTGTGGCGACCCCTAACCAGGATAAGCCGAAAGACACAACAACAACGGTGCCAGTTTAACTGTTGCATGCTTGTTATACATTGTATTTGAATATAATGTGAGCTATGATTAAGTTTTATTTTAAAACAAATTGTGCTGTGATTCAAGCGAGATTTTAATTTCGCACATCGGCACAACAAAGTGCAATGTTGGTACCGTAGCTGCTTAGGACAGATACTACAACACTTTGGGGATAATTTTTGTGTTTTGTGCAGTTTGTACATAAAACACATCTGGGATGACTTGCATCATTCTTGTCCTCTTGAATGTGTCTGTGTCCTTCAGGACTAAAACGTGCACTTGCATTTTCTTTTTGTTAGGCCTGTACATAGTGCTGCGTGCAAATGGCGTGAGTCACAGAGCAGGCTGTTATACATAGTGCTGCGTGCAAATGGCTTGAGTCACACAGCAGGCTGTTATACATAGTGCTGCGTGCAAATGGCTTGAGTCACACAGCAGGCTGTTATACATAGTGCTGCGTGCAAATGGCTTGAGTCACACAGCAGGCTGTTATACATAGCGCTGCGTGCAAATGGCTTGAGTCACACAGCAGGCTGTTATACATAGCACTGCGTGCAAATGGCTTGAGTCACACAGCAGGCTGTTATACATAGCGCTGCGTGCAAATGGCTTGAGTCACACAGCAGGCTGTTATACATAGCGCTGCGTGCAAATGGCTTGAGTCACACAGCAGGCTGTTATACATAGTGCTGCGTGCAAATGGCTTGAGTTACGCAGCAGGCTGTTATACATAGCACTGCGTGCAAATGGTTTGAGTCACACAGCAGGCTGTTATACATAGTGCTGCGTGCAAATGGCTTGAGTTACGCAGCAGGCTGTTATACATAGCACCGCGCAAATGGTTTGAGTCACACAGCAGGCTGTTATACATAGTGCTGCGTGCAAATGGCTTGAGTTACGCAGCAGGCTGTTATACATAGCACTGCGTGCAAATGGCTTGAGTCACACAGCAGGCTGTTATACATAGTGCTGCGTGCAAATGGCTTGAGTCACACAGCAGGCTGTTATACATAGCACTGCGTGCAAATGGCTTGAGTCACACAGCAGGCTGTTATACATAGTGCTGCGTGCAAATGGCTTGAGTTACGCAGCAGGCTGTTATACATAGCACTGCGTGCAAATGGTTTGAGTCACACAGCAGGCTGTTATACATAGTGCTGCGTGCAAATGGCTTGAGTTACGCAGCAGGCTGTTATACATAGCACTGCGTGCAAATGGCTTGAGTCACACAGCAGGCTGTTATACATAGTGCTGCGTGCAAATGGCTTGAGTTACGCAGCAGGCTGTTATACATAGCACTGCGTGCAAATGGCTTGAGTCACACAGCAGGCTGTTATACATAGTGCTGCGTGCAAATGGCTTGAGTTATGCAGCAGGCTGTTATACATAGCGCTGCGTGCAAATGGCTTGAGTCACGCAGCAGGCTGTTATACATAGCGCTGCGTGCAAATGGCTTGAGTCACGCAGCAGGCTGTTATACATAGCGCTGCGTGCAAATGGCTTGAGTCACACAGCAGGCTGTTATACATAGCGCTGCGTGCAAATGGCTTGAGTCACACAGCAGGCTGTTATACATAGTGCTGCGTGCAAATGGCTTGAGTCACACAGCAGGCTGTTATACATAGCACTGCGTGCAAATGGCTTGAGTCACACAGCAGGCTGTTATACATAGTGCTGCGTGCAAATGGCTTGAGTTACGCAGCAGGCTGTTATACATAGCACTGCGTGCAAATGGCTTGAGTCACACAGCAGGCTGTTATACATAGTGCTGCGGCAAATGGCTTGAGTCACACAGCAGGTTGTTATACATAGCACTGCGCGGCAAACGGCTTGAGTCACACAGCAGGCTGTTATACATAGTGCTGCGTGCAAATGGCTTGAGTTATGCAGCAGGCTGTTATACATAGCACTGCGTGCAAATGGCTTGAGTCACACAGCAGGCTGTTATACATAGTGCTGCGTGCAAATGGCTTAAGTTACGCAGCAGGCTGTTATACATAGTGCTGCGTGCAAATGGCTTGAGTTATGCAGCAGGCTGTTATACATAGCACTGCGTGCAAATGGCTTGAGTCACACAGCAGGCTGTTATACATAGTGCTGCGTGCAAATGGCTTGAGTTACGCAGCAGGCTGTTATACATAGTGCTGCGTGCAAATGGCTTGAGTTACGCAGCAGGCTGTTATACATAGTGCTGCGTGCTAATGGCTTGAGTTACGCAGCAGGATGTTATACATAGTGCTGCGTGCAAATGGTTTGAGTCACACAGCAGGCTGTTATACATAGTGCTGCGTGCAAATGGCTTGAGTTACGCAGCAGGATGTTATACATAGTGCTGCGTGCAAATGGCTTGAGTCACACAGCAGGCTGTTATACATAGTGCTGCGTGCAAATGGCTTGAGTCACGCAGCAGGCTGTTATACATAGTGCTGCGTGCAAATGGCTTGAGTTACGCAGCGGGCTGTTAACACTTTAGATTCTGGGGTATTTTGAAGTGCATCATTTGTTCTAAGTGTGGCTATAAGTGCAAATGTTTCTGAGTTGCATCAATAGTTTATTTTTTGTCAAGTTTCCCACCACTTTACTTCATACTCCATTAAAGTTTGTTAAGATGAAGCATGTTTCACCAGGTACTGCTCAACTGCCCCTGATGTTTGCAGAATGTCTCTGATTTTGCTTCTTATTTTTGTTCTGACCCTTAACATTTTATATTGTGTGGTAAATCGCTGAGGATTACAATCGGGCAATAATGCTAGATGTTACAGGTTCGTCTTTGTTATTGTTCAGGAAATGTATGTCTCGTCACAAGTGCTTATGCTGGTCACTAGCTTCACTGTTCTACTTCTTCTGCTACTTTCACTCCTCGCAGACTATCAAATTACTTTCACACCTACCATAAGCCTCCAGTTAAACCCTCGCAGACTATGAAATTACTTTCACACCTACCATAAGCCTCCAGTTAAACCCTTGCAGACTATCAAATTGCTTTCACACCTACCATAAGCCTCCAGTTAAACCCTCGCAGACTATCAAATTACTTTCACACCTACCATAAGCCTCCAGTTAAACCCTTGCAGACTATGAAATTACTTTCACACCTACCATAAGCCTCCAGTTAAACCCTCACAGACTATCAAATTACTTTCACACCTACCATAAGCCTCCAGTTAAACCCTCGCAGACTATCAAATTACTTTCACACCTACCATAAGCCTCCAGTTAAACCCTCGCAGACTATCAAATTACTTTCACACCTACCATAAGCCTCCAGTTAAACCCTCGTAGACTATCAAATTACTTTCACACCTACTATAAGCCTCCAGTTAAACCCTCGCAGACTATCAAATTACTTTCACACCTACCATAAGCCTCCAGTTAAACCCTTGCAGACTATCAAATTACTTTCACACCTACCATAAGCCTCCAGTTAAACCCTCGCAGACTATCAAATTATTTTCACACCTACCATAAGCCTCCAGTTAAACCCTCGCAGACTATCAAATTACTTTCACACCTACCATAAGCCTCCAGTTAAACCCTCGCAGACTATCAAATTACTTTCACACCTACCATAAGCCTCCAGTTAAACCCTCGCAGACTATCAAATTACTTTCACACCTACCATAAGCCTCCAGTTAAACCCTCGCAGACTATCAAATTACTTTCACACCTACCATAAGCCTCCAGTTAAACCCTCGCAGACTATCAAATTACTTTCACACCTACCATAAGCCTCCAGTTAAACCCTCGCAGACTATCAAATTACTTTCACACCTACCATAAGCCTCCAGTTAAACCCTCGCAGACTATCAAATTACTTTCACACCTACCATAAGCCTCCAGTTAAACCCTCGCAGACTATCAAATTACTTTCACACCTACCATAAGCCTCCAGTTAAACCCTCGCAGACTATCAAATTACTTTTACACCTACCATAAGCCTCCAGTTAAACCCTCGCAGACTATCAAATTACTTTCACACCTACTGTAAGCCTCCAGTTAAACCATCCAAAATGCTTCACTAGAAATTGCTCTACATCTGTTTTGCAGCTCACCTACTTTTTACTTTAAATACAAACTTTTACCTCTCCTCACTACCACCCCAGAACAAAACAAAAAATAAAAAATACTGTTATAAAACACTTCGCTCTTGCCAACGTTCCTCAAGAATTAAACTCTACGTTGACATATACCCTAACCACAGCACTCCTTCCATTTCTATCCCCCTATCACTCACATGCCCTCTGGTCATCTCTAATAACTCCATACAGTTATACTTTACCTCAATAAATATGCATAGCATCTGTAATACAATCACTGAATTGCATGCCTGGATCTGTCATTATGAACCAGGAAATTGTCGCCCTTATTGAGACATGAATAAAACCTCATATAAAAGTCTCAGAAACTCTTCCCCCAGGATACAGCATTATTAGAGCTGACAGGTTAAACAAAATATGTGGTAGGGGAACTGTTATCTACAGATATGAAGTTTCTCCTCTTTCAAAAACTCTGCTCAAATTCAGTAATGCAGAGTTACTGTTCTCCTACATAAAATTAATTGAGCACAAACTCCTTTGTACAGTTGGCCTATATATCCCACAGGAAACAATATATCCCCCCTTGAAGACATTCCTTACAGGATCTCACACAATATTATTAGTGAAACACTCATCACAGGTGATTTTGGCATCAGCTGGAGCACTTTCACTTCTAACTATCCGTCTTCTAGCATCAGCCTTCATGACTTCAACCAGCTAATTACTCCTCCTACTCACTAAAACAAGTCCCAGGACACAATTCCCATTCTTGACTGGATTCTGGTCTCTGATCCTCTTCACCTACTCGCTAAAACAAGTCCCAGGACACAAGTCCCATTCTTGACTGGATTGTGGTCTCTGATCCTTACTACTACCCTTCATCAAGAATCCTTTCTCAGTCCTGAAGTGATCACTGCCCTACATTTGCTATAATGTGTATTACTCACTTTGCCAAATAATATAATATATATATATATATATATATATATATATATATATATATATATATATGTGTGTGTGTATGTGTATTAATTGTATTAATTTATGTATTTGCAGTATATTGCAATATGATGTCTATTTTCACCTATGTACATGTATGTTCTGTTCTTTTACTTGTGGAGCTTTTCTCCCTGGGCCTCCACTGAAAATGGATAAAATTATTCAGTTGGACTTTTCCAGTAAACAAATATTGGTCAGTCAATTCATAATCAATAAATAAATAAATTTTGTTCTGCTAAATGTTTAGGTGAATTAGAGTAATAATACCAGCTGATACAACATTTCTTGTTCTGTTAAATAAAACCCCCACAATGGAACTCAAAAAATGTTTTTTTTTATTGTATCTTCATTTATCTGTATTTGTGAGATGTTTTAATGTTTCAGAATCACTCTAGGTGCTTCTTATAAAAATTAATACATTTTATATAAAATGGCCATCATGGCACATGACGGGTCTACTATACATAGTCGACATTTCATAATGTCGAAAACCATATGGTAATTTAAAAAAGAAACACAACAGTAACTTACCTTCAAACTACTATGCCCCCCATACCCCCTTAACTTAAATATACCAACTCAGAGATCGCACTACAGTGCAGAAATGGAAATCTTTCCATTCCGCACTGTACAGAGATGCCGGTTCCTCATGGTCAGCATTTCAAATGTTGATCATATGGTCTCGGCCATATGGTCTTCGACAGTATAAAATTTCAACCATGAGTAAGGGGACCCCCACATGACATATTAAAACAATCTTGCTTTAATGCTTTCACATCTCCGTCTACGAATACATTTCCAAGCCCCCTTTTATATGAGTCATGACTGTCTTCTCATGCCTCTGAGATACCATGGCTGTAGCATGAGTCACAGGCTTCATACACACTGTCTGTAGTAGGAGTTTGTTTAACTAGTGTTGAAATATTACAATTGTTAAGTGTCAGAATGGATTTTCAGTGGTAGAATTATTTCAGACATTACAACTGACAAAATGATATCTGTATTTCAGACCAAAAATGTTTACATCAAAATATATAATGTTACATACTAGTTAAGCTTATAGTGCCCATTGGTGTTGAAACAAAGGAATGGCCTCTGTCTATTCTCTCTGTTGCAAATAAAGTCAGAAGAAGGTGCAGTTTATATAAAAAATATGTTGACCAACAGTATCTGAGTAATAATTGCATATTTCTATTGCCAGTCAAGTTTGTAAATTATGATCAGAATGAGTATTCCATAACAGCCTGTTCTTTGTTTTCATGTGGATAAATGTCTATGCTGTGTTGTTAGTGTCTGTCTAAGCTCATAATTAGTATAGTTAAGATGTGCTGTTATCTATTTGGAAAATAAATGTTTTAGAAACTGCTTTCAATGTCTTAGTGGTTTTATACTAATGAGATGGAGATAAGAAAAGGCACACATTTCTTAACATTTGGTGAGTCAGCCAGGAGCTTGGGGGATGCAATAGCAAAGCATTCCTTCACTGAAGAGCTGATAGGCTGATCAAAGAAATCAGTTAGTGTATCCTCAGAGAAAGCAATGATAACACAAAGAACAATTCAATCCCAAATGATCTTCAAACTAGTCAGATAAATAGACTCTGGGGCATGCCCAGTCACGATGATGGAGGGAGCCTAGAGTAGCAAGTCAGTTCACAAAGGGATGCATCTTAGAACTGCAGTACAGGTACCAACTTCAGTATTTCATTGTAAGATGCATGAATTGTGAGTTTTTTCAAACAGAATGTTTATATGAGGTAACAAACTTCATTTTGCAGAGTTTAAATCTATGCCAAGCAGCAGGAACAAACAGAAAAAAGATACGTGCAGTAACTGTAACTGTTATGCAGACAGAAACTAATAAGGTACAAACAAGCTGCTGAGTGTACATTCTCGGGATACTCAGAAGCTGTCATTTAAAAACAGGACTATTTACAACTGCAACTATACTGGCAAAGAAAAAGCTCTGACATTTTTGAGTACAGAGTTTAGCCATCAACCGACTAAAGTCTCTAAGCAGCAGAGCACACGTGAGTTCATCACATTATCTTTGTTGTTTTGAGTGTCCCAAGAAAGAAGGATGTAAGTGTGTTGTAAATTAAAATACAGTCTTCTTCCGAGCAATGTTTTTCTTCATTTCTAATCCCAGATAAATTAGGAGTGAACTGTGTCTGGACAGTTTAAAAAGAAAACACTCCACTCTGCGTTAGTTTTTGCAAGAAATAGACGGTGTGCCATAAATACTAAAAGTTCAGAGCAGAAGCAGGTGAAATTTAATGAGAGAACTTCCCACCGATTTCCAGCCATAAATTTTAAAGCTTCAGACAGGAACGATCTGTTGTAAAATGCAGACACAGCGATGTTAATTCTACCCATACATTGGCTGCATTTTGAAGCCTGAGAGATGAAAAGACAAAGAGAAAAAGTTTTGCACAGAAAGGGACCTTGATTGTAGTAACCTTTTATTTCCCTTCACAGGTTCTTTCTGCAATGATATTTTAAAACAGCCTTATTTAAGCAGGTATCAGTTCTACAAAATAAATGTTTAAGCTAACAGAAGTTTTTCCTTCTAGGGTTTTCAGGTCATTTACATATAATGATTTCCATATTTGGGCAACGTGCTAAATGTCAGAGCTATAAATCTTCAGCAACTTTTCATGAGTTTAAAAGAAAATGAATCTCAAGGCTGGTGAAACGTGACATTACATGTTGTAAATGTAATTTCTCGCACTTGCACAAAGTTACAGTGTAAAGCTTTATTTAGTGCTGGTGTTATACTGTCATGTTAATACAAGGAACCTAATGATCAGACACAGAAAAATGTGTCTTGTCTAAAAGCAAATGTCTTCTAATATGTTCCTCAGTAATTACTTACAGGTGTTTGCTGTAAAAGGCATGTGTAGGGTTGTAGACAGCTAATTATAAATGCACTCAAACATGTATGCACACGTACACCTCTGCATATGGACATGCACAGGCTGTTACTCTAATCTCCATATAATGGAGGAGACAAACTAAGATTTATGCAGATATCTTTTGAGTTGCATTTCATTTAGCATTTTTAATGCTGAATATTTCATAAAAATGAATTAATTCTACAGGTTAATGTTTTTAAATGAACCTCAGAATTTAATTGTAAAACTGCATTTACACAAGACTATCAAGTCATTGGTGACAGAAATTCAGACATAATTGAAATATAATTTGCTCATAAACATCTGCAGTGTGTAAAAAATTAGTTTATAAATATTAATCAGTAAATCAAAACTGTTTTGTCTGTTCTGGAAGATGCAGTGAAATAAGTTAGGTATTCTCTATGTCTAAATGGGCCTCAAGATGCACAAAAGGCAACTGATTTTGCTGTGATGCATTTCCAAAGAGGACACAATGGACAGTAATCAGAGATCTTGGTTAAAATGTGCTTTCTACAAACCACATTTTAATAAGAACGTAATCAGGAAGCGTGTTACACGTTTCACACCAGTATTCTAGCACAACACTCATTGTTACATAAAAATAATTTGTGAGCTTTGAAACCAGAATGTTAAGTTATGCCACTTAGTGTGTTCACAGAGCAGCTCTGTTCACAGTAAAATTATTGCCAAGGAAAAGAAAATATGCAAGTGTAAAATGTTTAGCAGAAGTTGTTTTCACTAAAGTCACATTGAATCATATCACAAGGTAAATATTCCAGGTAAACTTAAATCAGCAGTAGATTTAATGAATCACCTTTACAAAGGAAACAGGTTTTGATCATACAAATCTATGGCATTTAAACAGTCATTTCCTAATAGTTTTTCACATAATGGAGACTTATAAACAAGAGAGGCCAGTTTTCTGAAAATAATTATGTACTGACTATATACTTCACTGATTTTTGTGCGGAATGAAAAGCAATCATGGTTTAATACAAGTTGCAGACAACAGGCTAGAAGAATCACTGTTCTAAATTCTAGCCACAGTTTAATAAGACAGTAAGAACTGAGGAAAAATAAAGGGTTGTAGTAAGTAAGAATTTTGTTGTTTTTCTTTAATCGGCTAATGTTCAAATCTAAGCAGGCAAACCAAAATAAAGTGTTATATGGCTGACCTATTTAAAGCTTCAAAGGTTTTATGTTTACTGTGAAAATCAAGTAAAATATTTAAGTTATGCAAATTCGAAGGTTCAAAGTTTAATTCCTGGTGAACCAGTGACTGCTATTCTGACAAATAAGGCATTAGATATTTGGTAGTCTGCAGCAGGTTCCAGTAAAAATATTTGTTTTGTGTCTGGAAATCACAAACAATGTGTTCATTTTTATTCCATGGTTTGTAAAATGTAATTGACATGAATTTTGCAAAAAGGATTTCAATACTAGTAAAAGTATAGGTAGTCATATGGAGTCCTTCATTCATGTAGAGGGTGGTAACTTAAAGGAAATGGTAATTGCTGCAAAGCAATGGTAACTACTGCACTGTAACTCTGTTCAGATCATCTTACACATACGAATGTGTGTGAATTTTCACAAAAAGGCATTTTATCTCAGAGATTACAGATAACTAGATAAGATAACGTTCAAAGATACAATAAGAAAACATTCAACGGGTAGTTTTCATGTTCAATTTTTTTCCTGCATGACTTTGATGGTGTGGTATTGCTAATTCTCAAATACTTTTGAGGAAAATATAAGTAAAATAGAACTAATTACCTATTTATTTAATTAATTGATTAATTATGGACAAAGAGAAAAAGGGTAGGCGCTTTGCAAAATGTTAAGGAGATAATGGAAGATGCATTGAGAATCACGAGAAAAAATATCAGGCCTGCGTAGAGTTATATGTGATGCACATATCCATCCATCCGTCCATCCATCCATCCATCCATGCATCCATCCATCCATCCATCCATCCATCCATCCATCCATCCATCCATCCATCCGTCCATCCTCATATGTGATGCACACATCCATCCATGCATCCATCCATCCATGCATCCATCCATTCATCCATCCATCCATGCATCCATCCATCCAAAATGCATTGAGAATCACGAGAAAAAAATATCAGGCCTGCGTAGAGTTATATGTGATGCACACATCCATCCATCCAAAATACATTGAGAAGCACGAGAAAAAATATCAGGCCTACTTAGAGTTATATGTGATGCACACATCCATCCATCCATCCATGCATCCATCCATCCATCCAAAATACATTGAAAATCATGAGAAAAAAATATCAGTCCTACTTAGAGTTATATGTGATGCACACATCCATCCATCCATGCATCCATCCATCCATCCATCCATCCATCCATCCAAAATACATTGAAAATCATGAGAAAAAAATATCAGGCCTACTTAGAGTTATATGTGATGCACACATCCATCCATCCAAAATACATTGAGAAGCACGAGAAAAAATATCAGGCCTACTTAGAGTTATATGTGATGCACACATCCATCCATCCATCCATGCATCCATCCATCCAAAATACATTGAAAATCATGAGAAAAAAATGTCAGGCCTACTTAGAGTTATATGTGATGCACACATCCATCCATCCATCCATCCATCCATCCATCCATCCATCCATCCATCCAAAATACATTGAAAATTATGAGAAAAAAATATCAGGCCTACTTAGAGTTATATGTAATGCACACATCCATCCATCCATCCAAAATACATTGAAAATCATGAGAAAAAAATATCAGGCCTACTTAGAGTTATATGTGATGCACACATCCATCCATCCATCCATCCATCCATGCATGCATCCATCCATCCAAAATACATTGAGAATCACGAGAAAAAATATCAGGCCTACTTAGAGTTATATGTGATGCACACATCCATCCATCCATCCATCCATCCATCCAGCCATCCACCCATCCAAAATACATTGAAAATCATGAGAAAAAAATATCAGGCCTACTTAGAGTTACATGTGATGCACACATCCATCCATCCATCCATCCATCCATCCATCCATCCATCCATCCAAAATGCATTGAAAATCATGAGAAAAAATATCAGGCCTGCGTAGAGTTATATGTGATGCACACATCCATCCATCCATCCATCCATCCATCCATCCATCCATCCATCCATCCATCCATCCATCCATCCATCCAAAATACATTGAAAATCATGAGAAAAAATATCAGGCCTACTTAGAGTTATATGTGATGCACACATCCATCCATCCATCCATCCATCCATCCATCCATCCATCCATCCATCCATCCAAAATACATTGAAAATCATGAGAAAAAAATATCAGGCCTACTTAGAGTTACATGTGATGCACACATCCATCCATCCATGCATCCATCCATCCAAAATACATTGAAAATCATGAGAAAAAATATCAGGCCTACTTAGAGTTATATGTGATGCACACATCCATCCATCCATCCAAACCCCCTTTTTCTCATTTTCCACATAAGGTCAGGGTGTAACTTCAACAATGACAATCATGTAGAGCCAAAGATTTACACCACTACGTGGCTAGCCCTGCCATGGTCTTTCTTTCATACTACTTGTGTGGCTAGCCCTGCCACAGTCCTTCTTCCATACCACTAAGTGGCTAGCCCTGCCACGGCCATTCTTTCATACCATTTGGATGGCTAGGCCTGACACAGCCCTTCTTTCATAATATTTGGGTGACTAGCCTGCCACGGTCCTTCTTCCATACCACTAAGTGGCTAGCCCTGCCAAGGCCATTCTTCCATACCACTTGGGTGGCTAACCCTGCCACTGTTTTTCTTCCATACCACTTACATGCACGTACACTCAAACATGTAATGCATCAGGTAGCATAGAGGATATTTTTCTGCCTGTGCATCAGGGGGAGAGTTAGGAAATATGAACTGCTTTTAGTTGTAGTTTTAGTCTCCAGTGACATGATTCTACTTTATTTTATTTTTTGACATTTGATTACCGGGAAAGTCCAACTGGGTTAGAAGCCCATTCTCAGTGATTTATTTTATTTATTGACATTGGATTACTGGGAGAGTCTGACTGGGTAGAAGCCCATTCTCAGTGATTTATTTTATTTATTGACATTTGATCACTGGGAAAGTCCGACTGGCTAGAAGCCCATTGTCAGTGATTTATTTTATTTATTGACATTTGATCACTGGGAAAGTCTGACTGGGTAGAAGCCCATTCTCAATAATTTATTTTATTTATTGACATTTGATCACTGGGAAAGTCTGACGCCCATTCTCAGTGATTTATTTTATTTATTGACATTTGATCACTGGGAAAGTCCTACTGGGTAGAAGCCCATTCTCAGTGATTTATTTTATTTATTGACATTTGATCATTGGGAAAGTCCGACTGGGTAGAAGCCCATTCTCAGTGATTTATTTTATTTATTGACATTTGATTACTGGGAAAGTCCGACTGGGTAGAAGCCCATTCTCAATGATTTATTTTATTTATTGACATTTGATCACTGGGAAAGTCTGACGCCCATTCTCAGTGATTTATTTTATTTATTGACATTTGATCATTGGGAAAGTCTGACTGGGTAGAAGCCCATTCTCAGTGATTTATTTTATTTATTGACATTTGATCACTGGGAAAGTCCGACTGGGTAGAAGCCCATTCTCAGTAATCTATTTTATTTATTGACATTTGATCACTGGGAAAGTCCGACTGGGTAGAAGCCCATTCTCAGTGATTTATTTTATTTATTGACATTTGATTACTGGGAAAGTCTGACTGGGTAGAAGCCCATTCTCAGTGATTTATTTTATTTATTGACATTTGATCACTGGGAAAGTCCGACTGGGTCGAAGGCCATTCTCAGTGATTTATTTTATTTATTGACATTTGATTACTGGGAAAGTCCGACTGGGTAGAAGCCCATTCTCAGTGATTTATTTTATTTATTGACATTTGATCACTGGGAAAGTCCGACTGGGTAGAAGCCCATTCTCAGTGGAGGCTTGGGGAGAAAAGCTCCAAATTATTACAAAGTTTTTAAAAACAATAATTTCACAATCTTCAGTAATAATACAATAACATCTATAGTTTAAATAAGTATACCAAATTAGACACAATTTGAAAATATTGTTTAGGAATAGATGCAACATATATGACAGTGATTTAATACTTAGAGAAATTTTAGCCAGTTTATAGAGAAATTAAAGGTAAGCTAGTATAATAAAAAGAGGAATTGCAATATCAAATTAGAGAAAAACAAGTTTATTGGCAGATTTAGTGAGAGTCGGGGAGAGAAGTTGCTAGAAGTAAGGAAGTGAGTGAAGAAGGGGGAGTGAGGAGGCGTAAGGTATGAATAGGTACCTGTTCATATTTAGAGGGAGAATTTATCCTGTGATTGTGCAAGAACAGAGTATGATTTTGGCTAGGAAGTCTTTCCAAATGGTTTTAAGGACTGGGGAGGAGGCATGTAGTGTCCAGTGTTGCTGACAACGTTTTAGCTCCATTTGCAAACCTCGTTAATTATATGCGGATACAGTTTCTCTTCCTGTGTACAACTAATATGGTGAAAAAAATTTTTACAACACTTTGTACATTTTTATATCATCCACTGACATCAGCAGAGCTAATCACCTGTAAGATTGTGGGCAGGCAATGCCTGATAGAAAATAAACTTCAGATTTCCTGGTGTTTAGGGATATACCATACAGGTAGAGACAATTATTGCAGTGACTCTAAAACGGTTACGTGTTAAATGATCGAACGGTTGAAATATCGAACTGCATATGGTCAAGACCATATGCTCGATATTTCAAAAGATCGACCTTTTAACATAGTGAAAAAAAAAGAAATTAAGTAGAACACTGTAATGCATGGCGGTAAGCCCCCCTGCACCCCCCACCTACTTAAATATACCAACTCCGAGATCGCGCTACAGCAGGGAATAGGAAAATGTCCTGTTCAGCTCTGCATTCTCAGTGTAGCACGATCTCAGAGTTGGTATATTTAAGTAGGAGGGTGCAGAGGGGCTTGCCCCCCTGCATTACATTGTTCTACTTCATTTCTTTTTTTTGTTTTCACCATGTGAAAAGATTAATCTTTTGAAATCTCGAGCAGATGCCGTTTGATATTTCAACCATTCGATCGTTTAACATGTTACCCTCTAAAACAGTGGCAAACCAATTTGCAGCTAAGCCATGATAAAGGATGCATTATTATCCCAGGGATAAAAATTCCAAAGGAATATTCTAGGGTGACCCTTTATCACCACTGCTCTTTTCCTTGCCCTTAACTCATTACGCTATGTACTTAGATTAAGTCATGGCTATAATTTGGCTCTCAGAAAGCAACAAAGTGTAAAGACTTCTCATCTTCATTTTATGGATGATTTAAAATTGTATAGCTCATCAGACGAGGAGCTGAAAGCACAACTGCAAGTGGTCGAAACTTTCTCACATGATATAAGAATGTCATTTGTTTTTGATTTAAAGCAGGAAAACTGCAACACCAAGAAAATATCAGTCTGGGACAAGAATGTGATATAAAGGAACCCGAGCAGGAGGGCGTGTATAAATATTTGGGAAGTGATGAGGGATCGACAATAATACATGAACAAATGGGAAAAAAATTGGTAAGGAGTATTTCAGAAGATTAAAAACAGCCCTGACATCTAGGAACAAAGTCCAAGCTACAGACCAATTTCATCTTCCTGTTTTAACTTACAGTTTTGGGGTGATTGACTAGCCCCAAAAAGGTACTCAATTAGTTGGACAGGAAAACAAGAAAAATTCTTCATGCTTATCAAATAGGTTCATAGGTAGGTACTACGCTATTGGCCCTAGGGCCTATACAAGCCCAGCCAAAAAGGTACCCTGGCTTTTGCCACCCAAGAAAATTATTTTCCTGTGCCACTGTTGAGCAGAGCCACAGAAGTGATCCCCAGGGTGAATTTCCTATCTCCCATCCAATCATCAAGATTTTTCTTAAAGAGTGCTAATGAGGAGCTTTGTTTGATGTAGATAGGTAGTTTATTCCAGAGTATGGGAAGTCTCTGGGACAGGAATCTATCCCTCCAGCATGTTCTGTTTATTGTGGTGACAAGGTTTAGGTCCCTAGAGCGTGTAGCTCGGAGGAATTGGGATTTCTTTAAGTGGAGCATATCCAACAGCTCTGGGTTTGACATAGCTTTGTATGTTAGGCAGAGATCACCTCTGAGTAGGCGATATGCGAAGGAGTAAAGCTGGAGTTTTTTGAGACAGTCTGCGTAGGGCATCTGTTTGAGGCCAGTAATCCTCTTTGTGAGGTATTTCTGTGGCCTTTCCAGTTGTTGTAGATGTCTTGTGAGGTATATACCAAAAGGGGCATTACACTCTATAATGGGTCTAATGAGTGACGAGTAGAGGGGAACAATTACCTCTTTTTTTCTGGATGAAAAATATAAATTGTATAGAAAATCAGTGTATACCAAAATGACTTATATACGTCACTCTGGAAGAGGTATGGGCCTCCTTGAAACTGATTACATGTACAGATCTGCAGTCGTAGCTCTGCATACATGTCTGTTGACCTCACCAGATTCAAATATAGTAAGTTTTAAAACACGAGGAGAACAAGTCTAAGATGACTTCCCTGCTTAGTTTAGCAGAGGTTTATCTGTGTCAAGCAGGAATGGAAATCGAACCAGAAGTAGATAAAAATCAGGCAGCAACTGAACGTGCCAAAAAACAAAAGAAAGAAAAATATAAAGTGAAGGATCAGATGAGAAGGCAAGAAATGTGAAAAAGGCATAAATGTAGTTGCAAGTATAGAAAAATCCTGGAGCAATCTAATGTCAATCAGGATCTGACACAGGAAAGGTTAATGAGAGACGAATTTAAACCAAAAGATAAAAGGTTAATATTGGTGGCCCGAAATAGTGGTCTATGTACATTTTGGTTTACAAACTCCATTAAACATGTGTGAGAACAGACAAATGTAGGTTTTGTAAAACAGAACTGGGAATCCTGACAGATTTTGTGATGCACTAATGGCAGAGGGCCTGTATACTGAAAGGCATAAAGAGGCAAGACTGTTGCATTGTGGTTTGTACAAACATTACAATATTAAAGTAGGCAAGCAGCATTGAATACATGAACCACAAAGCATTACAGAGAACATGAGGTTTATATCGTATGGAATCCCCCATTACCTGCAGTTCAAAAACCAGAATTGAGAAAACCAGATATCCTATTCCACAAAAAAAGACTAAAGTATCATTAATTATTGAAATTGCTACACTGTGTCTTGTGTACAGAAAGACACAAAGTCATAAAGTACCAGGATTCACAGGTTGAAAAATGGGCAGTACCCAGACAGTTCCAGTAGTAGTAGGAGCAATGGGTCTCATAAAAAAAGAATTTACAGTCGTATTTAGATATGTTAGTGATACATGTAACTGTATGAATTGCAGAAGGAGTCAGTTCTGAGCACATTTGAAGTCTGAAGAGAACGTTAAAGCTTGAAACAATACTGATTTCACAAACAATCATATTTTAACTTAGGAATGGGATCCATTCCGGTCATAGTATTAGAAACCCAAAAAGTCTTGGAGAAATTAAACTAGCAGACAAAGTCATTTGCCAAAACATGTGAGAAGTGGTGCTTAAGAGAAAGGTAAGTGGAATTTCCAAGAAAAGGGACAGGAAGTCTTAGGAAGCAGAGGGATACTGGAGGGAAAAAGGAATCATAGGGTTGACTTAAACTATATGAGATGTGCACTTTTCCTTTAATTTTTTAGGTGAATTAGAGCAATATTTAAAAATTGTCCTCATTTGTAGGGGCTTTAGTTTTCTGTTATGTTTCGCTTTGCCGTGAATTCTAGAACAAAGAAGTCAAGAGGTATGATTTACCAAATAAAGAAATACACTTTGCATGTGTGATATGTTGCAAAGATTTTTTTTTTACATTTTTGATTGTGGGGATCTGCTGTACTTTTTTGACATTTGTCTTATATTGCCAAATGCTTCTTAGGAAGCCATTCAAACAGTATCTGAGTTCGAGAGATAACATATGCAACTTTTCTCTGCTTGATCAAACAAAAAAGAAAATAGTAAAACAGTAGCATCATCCATTTCTTGAGCTGTAGAGATAAATCAAAAGCATGCACAGGTTTTTGATCCTGATGGACAGGAAGGATTCTGATTTTACAACAGACTGAACAGGGTGACTCATAACTCAAGAGATCAGCCTGCCTGTGACAGGAATGCTAATAAAATACAAGGTTAGGCAACCTTATGAAATGATTTTCTATAAAAACGTATTCCAGTTCTCGCTCCATGAATGTGAGATTTTTTTTATTTTTAAAACAGTGGCAGTAAATTTTGATTTCTTGCAGCCTGTTACATGTTTGCTATGAAATAATTAATGCTTGATGTTTTTCGTTACTGTTACCGTGCTCTCTAAAACTACTTGTGCAAGAACTGCTTAAGTATGAAAATTGAAAACATGATTAATACGTTACTCAGTTTGAAAAGAAAGCAGCTTCTAGAAAATGTATTCAAGTTTTTGCATATTGGAATAATTGTTCTGATAATTACATACAAGTGTGCTATATCAGTAAACTGTTGGTCTTTATTCACTTTTCATGTGCTTTATATTTTATCAAGTATGTTTTGTGAAGTGTTAAAGTTTTACCTTTAAATCTTTTTTTCAATTATTTGATGCTCTGTTTTATATATTTCATTCTTGTATATGATATATGTATGTGTGTGTGTTTGTGACTGCATGTCAATGCACGCAGATATTTTATCCATTGGATTTTTACGTATTTGTGTATGCATGTATGTGGATCTCTCTCTCTCTCTCTCTCTATATATATATATATACATATACATATATGAGTCCATGTTGTTACATCAAAGTTACAGGACTTCGACATGCATGTGGTCTAGACTCTGATTGAAGTTAAGTAAGTTTGAAAATTGAAAAAAAATATCTGTGTTTGCCCAGCTGCACCCCTCACACCCCCTGCTAATTATACATACCAACTGTGATGTCACACTACGGTGGGGACGTTGTGAATTCCCCAGTCTCCAATGTTTCATTATCTCTGTAGAAAACATCACATTTTTGGAACTTCGACTATATGCTGTTAGAAGTTATGTAACTTTGATGGATCCATATCCCTGTATATGGGTGTATTAATTCTGTGCTAGTGCACATACAGGAGATGGCTTTTCAAGAGAATGACAGGGTGTGTGAGTCACAATACCTCTGAACGGGCTTATTGTGTGACTAATGGTGGCACACCGAGGGAGTGTGCGATTGTG